>NW_020837994.1:2301484-2543751 GCF_003676395.1 Aethalodelphis obliquidens
ACACACACACACACACACACACACACACACACACACACACACACACAAATTTGTATATGAATATTCACCGTACCTGAAACAAATGTCCATCAACAGATAAATGGTAAACAACATGTGATTGATATATAGCCATACCCTGCAATATGATTCAGCCATTAGAAGGAATGGAGCATAGATACATGCTACAACGTGGCTGACCTTTGAAACATTATGCTAAGTGAAAGAAGCCAGTCACAAAAGACCACATATTGCATGATTCCATTTATATGAATGTATATGAAATGTCCAGAATAGGCAAACCCAGAGAGCCAGAAAATACATCAGTGGTGTCAGGAAACGGGAGGAGGGAGGAATGGGTGCAGGATTTCTCACTGGGGTGATGAAAATATTCTGGAATTAGATAGCGGTGGTAGAGTATGACTTTTTGAATGTACTAAACCCACTAAATTGTATACGCTGAAAGGGTAGGTTTTACGGTGTGTGAATCATATCTCAGTTTTGAAAAATTCCTTAGGCTCCCAGGTATCACTGGCGGTGGCAGGCCTCCGTAGTCCCTCCCTGAGTTTGCCTTCCATCTCCCTGGAGATGGGGTGAGAGGTCCCACACCCCCTCTCTGTGTCAGAAGTGTCCTCAGGGCAGTTTTCAGGCTCCAGCGGAGCTTGTTGAATGAGCGGAAACTCCTGCCAGATTGAGAGGCATCTGAGACAATGGAGTGGCTTCTGCAGGAAGCGGGACCCCAGAAGGGGAGGAAGGCCAAGGAGGCCTGGGCTGCCGGGGGGCACAGGTGGTTTTCATCTAAATGGAGGGGTGAGGTCTCCCAAGGCCAGGCTTCCAGGCTCCTCACTGAGATTAAACGTCAAGAGACCCTGAGAGATGCCTCTGAAGGGACTGCAGTGAGTGGGAGACGGACATGGTTACCATGGTTACCATGGGAGAAAACCAGGCACACGTAATGGGGCCAAGAATCCAGGTTCTAACCTAGCTCTACCTTCTGAGTCATCTCCACACACGGGGCCTCAGTTTTTCAAGGGTTAAATGAGAGGGGTTAAATGGGATGACCTCTTAGTGCCCTTTCTGTGCAGACCAGCAACCTGGTTCATGTACGATTTGGGCATTGGGCTGGTTAGTTCTGTGATTATAGCCAGGGTGGTGCCCTGTGGAGGTGTTGGTATCTGTTCCAAACTACCCCCAGGAAAAGCCTTTATGTCCTGACTTTGGACCAAGACTTGACCATGCACTGGACCCCAGACCTCTGATCCTAGACTGAGTCAGACAGACACAGACCCAGACCCAAAGTCAGCCTCCAGGAACACTGGATGTCTCACAGATATAGGCCCCAGGGGGGCCAAGGCTGTGCATTTCTACACCAGGGCCACAGCTTAAAGGTTAGGTGGCAGCATCAGAAACTTCTCCCTAGAAGGAAGCTTTACGCTGGGAATGGAATGAAGGTGTGAATAGGTGGTCCCAGTGGGATCTGACCAGCATGGGCACATGGAGCACAAACACACCCTCTTAGGAACGGCTCTTTCAGCACCTGGGACGCAGGAAGGCTGATGGTGCTTTGACTCAGATTCTCACCAACCCCTGAAACACCTTGGGCTACCCAGTCAGGGCCATTCTCTGGGATTCCATCTCCACTCTCATGCCCTGGCTGTCTGTCCCACAGGGCCAATTGGTGAGGAGCTCCAGGTGCCAGACAAGGACACCAAGGCCATGGTGGGCACAGAAGACACACCTGGAGGCAAAGCCAGGCCAAATCCTCAAGATTTGCGGCCAAGTGTGTTTCACAGCATCAAGGTACCTCTCAGGGTCTGGCAGGAGCAGGGCCATCCAAGCCCAATAGAACAGGCTCTGCCACTTACAGGCTATAAAATGCCAAGCAAGTTGCTGCCTTTCCCTGAGCCTCAGCTTCCTCATCTGTAGAATGGGTAGCTGTGATCTACAGAAGCACTTAGCTTGGTTTCAGGCACATGTTCTCTCCTTCCAGAGAGGCTGCTCTGTGGGCAGTGGGTGACCAGTCTTCTTGGCTCCTGTTTTTCCAGCAGGAAAGAGAAGGACCCCAGGGATCCTGAACCTGTATCAATACTGGGAGTGCTGGCTCCAAGGGCAGCCCTAAACATCCAAGCCTCCACCGGCACCTACAGGGTGCCAGGCCCCGTGCCGGAAGCTGTCCCCACATGGTCTTATTTAGTTCTCATGATAACTTGAGGAGGCAGGGGTGTCTTCCTTGTTGCACAGATGAGGAAACTGAAACTCAGAAGAACAGACACTCTATTTTTTAAGCTCTGGCATAAACACCCTATTTTTAATTCTTTGAAGCAAGCTTTTTCTTCTCTTAGGAATTCTGCCAGTTTTTCAGTAGGAGTACAGGCAGGGAGGGTGTTCGGGTGAGGCTGAGTGAGGTGGGGTGGGTAGCTTGGGGGTTTGCTGTGTGCAGGTGGTCTCCCAGGGGAGCTCCAGGGGAGGACTGGGTGGGGTGGGATCTGGGGAGCTTCCTGGGGAAAGGGGCAGGGTGGTGGAACACGGAGCGGGGTCCAGTCCAGCCTGGGGGACCTCTGGGGGTCAGAGGGGCTCCTGTCATCCTTGGCCCCATGAAGACCCTACTCTCAGTCCTGTGGATTTCAGGTCGCCCCCGGGCTCCTGGGGTACCCAGGACAGCTTTCCTAGTTTTTAGGCCTGTGTGAGAATCCATGCATTACTCCAGTATCTCTCTCTCTCTCTTCTTGTTCTGGACTCTTCTTCTCTTCCTCTCTCTCCTCCTGTGTGACTGTCTCCTCTGACTCTGTTTCTCTATCTCATGGCCTCACTTTCCCTCCCTCTCTCCAACCCCACCTCGTCTATCTACCACCCACCCGCCGCGATCTCCCCGGCCCTCCGCCCACCCGCTGCCATCACCACGGCCCCTCCGACAGTTCTTCGTGCTGTGCCACAGCCTGCTGCAGCTGGCGCAGCTCATGATCTCCGGCTACCTCAAGAGCTCCATCTCCACGGTGGAGAAGCGCTTCGGCCTCTCCAGTCAGACCTCGGGGCTGCTGGCCGCCTTCAACGAGGTACTGACCCCGGCACAGCCGCAGGGGGGGACATTGAGGGAGGCTCACCCCCCTCCCCCTCCCTCACTGCCCCAACATAAACCCTTCCCCCCAGTGCCACATGAAATCCCATCTTAGCTCCTTCCTATCCCACCTTTGGGGGTCCCTCTTGGGGGACACGGAGGATTTTAGAGCTAGCCAGGGTCCCCATGTCCCCCCATTCTCCTTTTGGTTCCTTCACCTTTTCAGGCACCCGGCTATTGTCTGCCCCAGGAAGGAATCAGAGGAAGCCAATTCAACAGTAGTGAGAGAGGTTTAAATTAGATCAAAGGCAGAACTTTGGGACCTTGGCGTGGTTGGGGGAAGGGATGACTCCACAGCGTGGAGTTGCCCCGGGATCCACAGGCCTCTGCCTCTGGGATGACAGCCAGACAGCCAGGAGTGGACAATCCGCTTTGGGTGGACTGGGAGATCAGAGTCCAGCTGTGCCCAATGCCTTCCCCAACAGATGTTTTCATCCTCAGAAAAGGTCACGGTCCTGAGAACACTCTCTTTCTCCCTGACCCCCAGTAGATCTCTGTGAAATTCTCTCTCCCTTGGGTGATGTGTCACATTCCTCCCAGCCCAAGGCCTGTGGTCTACACCGAGTCCCCAGGTGTTCCTTAGCACTCCATCCTCAGATCTCAGAGGTGGGAAGAGAACGTCATTACCTGGGGTCTTGGGCAAGTCACTCCCTGACTCTAGGCCTGTGTCCCATCTATAAAATGGAGAGTGACTGTCCTTCCCAGGATCAGTCCTCCCACTGACCTTCTGCTGATACTGCCCCCCTCCATCGGCAAGGAGGTGAGGGGTAAGTACCTCACCCGCGGTCACCAACCAGTGAGCCGCAGAGTGGAGTGCACATCCCAGCTTCTGACGGCAGAGCCGCCCTTCCCTGCGAACTCTTACGTCCCCTTCAGCACCCACATCCGGGGGTTTTGATTCTAAGGCTCAAAATCCAAGCCTTAGCCCTTTGGCTTTAGACTTTATTTGTTTCTCATTCATGACTTGCCAGAAGTTCTAACACGGGGCCCAACCCACATTCTAGAATAAAATTGAACTTCTAGCCCTGTCCACGCTGCTCTAATTTCTCTCCTCTAATGGGACACTAGGGACCTTCCTAGGAGGACCCAGAATCTGTATTTTTAAGACGGACCCACATGATTCTTATTCAACCAGCTAGTCCGTTCTACAGAAGGGAACACTGAGATTGGCGATGGCGACAAGGCTGGCCCTCTGGCCCACTTGAATGGGTCCTCTCATCCCTTTGCAGGTGGGGAACACGGCCCTGATCGTGTTTGTGAGCTATTTTGGCAGCCGGGTACATCGGCCCCGCCTGATCGGCTATGGAGCTGTCCTCGTGACCCTGGCGGGCGTGCTCATGGCTGTCCCACACTTCATCTCAGAGCCGTACCGCTACGACCACACCAGCCCCGGTAAGAGCAGGAGGGGCTGGGCTGAGGGTATATCTGAGCTGCTGCATTACTGTGCACAGGGCCCCGCCCCAGGTCTCCAGCGGTTAGGATGGGCCCAGCTTCCCAGAACACCTACTAGTCCTCCCCACATCCCCCACTGCCTCCTTCAGCCCGGGCGGGTCCCTCAGGCAGCCCTGGGCAGTGGGGTAGTGGGTAGTCCTGGGGCAGAGGTGAGGCCCTCTGGGCATCGCTTGGTGAGGGCCTGCTTGTATGTCACCGCTTTTATTTTTGAGGTGAGGGTGGGTTTACAATGCAGCCCACTTTAGGGCCTGGCCTGTGTGGGTCCTCAGGAAATATTTATGGATAATAATATATAATATATAACAATTTGTGTATAATAATAACAGTATCATACACCACTTACTAGGCACCGCTGTTCTAAGCCCTTGATGTGTATTGATGCATTTAATCTTCACAAGAAGCCAAGACATTGATGAAAGAAAGAATGAATGAGTGAATGAACAAATAAAACCATGAAAGAATTTGGGACAGGAATAGTGAAGCCCCTGTTGAGCCCAGTGGGATTTTGTTGAGAGTCAACTTGACAGATGGATGCCTGTCCCTTGGAGAACGACTCAGGCAGCCTTCCCTGTCCCATCCACCTCTCCACCCATTCACCCATCTACCCATCCATCCACCAACCCCTCAACAATCCATCTGGTGGTCCACCCGAGAAACCCTTAGTGCTGCCTATTTTGTGCTGGACCCTCTCAGGGGACTCAGTCCTTGCCTACTGGGAGCTCCCAGTCTGGGAGAGGAAACAAACAATACCTCCCCTTCCCCCACGCATTGTATTAATTGTGTGAGGAAGGAAGAACAGGACCGAAGGAGCCCAGGGAAGGAGCCCACGGCCCAGCCTCCATCATGGAAGGCTTCCCAGGGGAGGAGCGCTATCAGAAAGCATACTTCCTCCCTTGTCCTCCCATCAGCTCAGACCCCGGAGCTCCTACTCTGTGCCAGGCCCAGGGGTGGAAAGATGGAGCAGGTACAACCAGCCCCGAGAAGCTGCGAGGGAGCGTGGGTTGGCGTGAGCATGGGCAGCTCTGCCGCAGGCCAGAACGTCCAGCACCAGACAGCCAGGGGGAGCTGGTAGAGCCCTGAGTAGGGGAAGGATACTGGAGGCTGGAGTGAGCTGGAGGAGGTGGCAGTTGAGAGAAGGTGGGCATTTCAGGTGGAGGGAACTGCACAGGCAATGGCTGGGAAGTGGGGAAAGTCCAGGAGGAAAGCAGAGTGGTTATCTAGGCCTGAGTGGAGAACTGTCAAGAGACCTGACTAGGATGCTGAAAAATTACACTTCCTCACATTCCTCCGTCCAGAATCTTCACTTTAACAGGGATTTTCCTGTGCAGGGTCACACACATTCTTCACCCTCACTGCCATACAACACCCTTCTGCTCCCCATGAAACCCCAAGCAGACCTCTTCTCCTGCCTGAGCCTCAGTCTCCACATCTATACAATGGGTGGACTGGACTTGGTGACCACCAAACACCCACGCTGCTCTGACATACAAGGCTATTTCATTCACTCGTTCCTCCTCATTAATGAATTACTTATCATTAGTATTTATGTGCCAGGCCCTCTGCTAGGTACTGGGGACCCAGGGGTGGAAAAAAAAGATCTTATTAAAGATCCCCATAATAATCCTCATATCTAATGTCTTGTAGGCACTGTGCACAGGCACCAATCACCACTCCTAACGCTTACAACCCTTTGAGCAGGTGTTATCATTATCCTATTTTATAAGTGAGGAAACTGAGGCACAGAGAAGGAGGTACTTCCCCAAGGCCCACAGCTAGTAGACGTGCCCTGGTAGCCTGGCCCTAGAGCCTCTGCTCTGAACTACTGAATTATTCTGCTTCTGAATTCCATATTTGTGTAGAGCTTCCATCCTAGGGGGCTTGTTCAACAGATGACGGACGAAGCTGAGCCCTGAGGGGCTGAGGGCCTCTCTGCCAAAGTCTCACCGTCTTCAACCCAGGCAGTCTCGGTTGAGGGTCCAGGTCCTTGACCTTGGCTCACATGGCTTTTTCCAGCCCTAAAGAGTGGCTCTCTGGGCTGGGTGGACATGGCTCAGAGTTCCCAGAAAGGGCTGGGCCAGCCGCAGAGAGAAGGCCACTTCTACACCCGCATTCGGGATAATAATAGTATGAGGGTCTTCTTAAGTTTGCTCAGCAAATATTGGTGAGCTACAGGAAACAAATGTCTGGTACTAATTTAAGAAATTTCCCTTTATTGCACTCTGCATCTGTGTCCCGAGCTGACACCGAGCCTCCCCATAAGGAAGGTCAAGGGCGCCAGAGCTCTCCACAGCCCAGGCCCAGTGTCCCCGCTCTTGCCTGGCCCTGCTTTCAGCCCTGGCCTCGACCTTTACACTCTGTGAGCCAGCCATGCTGAACTTCTCAAGCTCTTGGTTTTGCATGTGCTGTGACCTCTTTCTGGAACACCCTCCCCCACCTTCCCTTTCTGGAAAATCTTTTTTTTCTTCTCCACCCAGTTCAAACTCCACACCTCCTCCGACCGCCCCACCCCTTCCACCTAAGAGTCACTGTTGCCATGGCACTTCCACATACCTCTGGTTTAAGAGCATGGACTCAAAGCTGGACTGCCTGGGTTCCAATCCTGGCTCTAACCCTTGCTAGTTGCTGTCTGAGCGTCAGTTTTCTCATCTGTAAAATGGGAGTAATGAGAGCACCCCTTCCCTGGGTTTGTTATAGGGGTCAGATGATTTATATACAGGGCATTTAGAACAGTACCTTGCATCAGTGAGTGCTATATAAGTCTTAGGTATTGTCCTAATATTTTTTATCATCTCTCAGCAGACATGCCACAGGACTTTGAGGCCTCCCTGTGTGTGCCCACCACTGAGGCCCCAACCTCAGCCCCAGCCCCATCCAACATCAGCTGCTCAGGCTATACAGAAGTCCAGCATCTGGCCGTGGTGGGGATCATGTTCACGGCCCAGACCCTGCTCGGTGTGGGCGGGGTGCCCATTCAGCCCTTTGGCATCTCCTACATTGATGACTTTGCCCACAACAGCAACTCACCCCTCTACCTCGGTGAGGACCTGTCCCACCCCTTGGGCTCTGAGGGAGGGCGCGGCCCAGGTCAGGCTAAGTATGAGTCCCTGACCTCTGCCCCATGTGGCTGGTAAAGGGCCGGAGAAGCCCTGGAGAGCTCTCCGGCCCTGACCAGGGGAGATGGGCTGCTCTTGCCCATTGGAGGCTGGGCAGGCACTAACCTGCAGAGGGAAGCCGGGCTAGAGGGGTCTAACCTAGGCTTCCTGTTGCAGGGATCCTGTTTGCAGTGACCATGATGGGGCCAGGCATGGCCTATGGGCTGGGCAGCCTCATGCTGCGCCTTTACGTGGACATTGATCGAATGCCGGAAGGTGAGCCTCAGAGCACACAGTTGTCCCCGGGGGCACATAGACACAGCTGACTGACCACTGGTCTCATAGGAGACACTGAGCCAGGGGACCCAGGTTCAAATCCCAGCAACCCCATGACCTTGGACATGCCTCTTTCTTTTTTTTTTTTTTTTTTGCGGTACGTGAGCCTCTCACTGTTGTGGCCTCTCCCGTTGCGGAGCACAGGCTCCGGACACGCAGGCTCAGCGGCCATGGCTCACGGGCCCAGCCGCTCCGCGGCATGTGGGATCTTCCCAGACCGGGGCACGAATCCGCGTCCCGTGCATCGGCAGACGGACTCCCAACCACTGAGCCACCAGGGAAGCCCTGGACATGCCTCTTAACCTCTCTGAGCCTCAGCTTTCCCATCTTTGAGATACTCTCTGTCCCGCCCACCTCCCAAAGCTGTAATCACAATGCAGTGAGAATGTGGAGATAAGCTACAAGGAGCCATCAGATGGAGAGGTATAAGTGTTGTCACTATTGTTACGTGTCTTCACCTAGTTCCACCCCTGAGCTCCCCCAGGCCCCCAGCCCCCTGCTCAGATACACCGTGGAGCAGACAGTGCCACATACTCTTCTTGGCCTGTGGGGCACTCCCATCTGTCGGGGGACAAGCCTCAGGACACAGAGAGGACACTGGCGTGCCGGAGAGAACTTTGGAGCAGGACTCCACTACATTGGCCATCTCAGATGGGAAATCCACTGGGTGACCTCTAAGGACCGTTCCAGCTCTGACCACTCAGAGCCTGACAACCTGTGCTGAGGACACCGTTTGGGGAATAGCGGTTTCTGATCCAGGTAGTGGTCAGTGTGGGCCAAGGAGTGGAACTGAAGCTGGGTCCGAAGGCAGCCAGGAGGGAGGAGTGTTGGGGATCCCAGAGTCCTGGCGCTCTGTGAGGAGTGGGAGTGGAATTTTTTTAGAACAGGTCACTCTGGCATCTCAGCTGCCTCTGGTCACACCAAGTAGCTCTGAGCTCCCAGCTCTGCCTTCTGCCTCGTGGTGCTCAGATGTCCCATCCCTCACCTGGAGATTTTCCAGCAAGCCCTAGAGGCCTCAGGTGACACATGTACAGGTAGATGGACAGGCAGATTCTGTTTCTTGTTCTCTGGCTTTTGCCCACGGGTGCCTCTAGTCAGGACAGGCCTGGGCAGCTCTGAAAAAGAGTCACTAGGGATAACCCTGCCCCACCTCCCTTCCTTCTAGAAAGCTGGGCCAGGAGCCAAATGTGGACTCTGGTTGTAACTCCTCTCTCCCTATGGAACAGTCTTAGGAGTCAGGAGTCAGTTTCCCAGACACACCCCAGCACAGGGGATGGGGGGATGTTTCTGGCTCTGTTGACATCATCCTGGCAGCTATGCCACCTTCACAGGCAGATGTGGCATTCCTGTGGACCAATGTGCCACCTCCCTAATCCTTCTTTCTCTCTGGGGCATTGCATGGGTTGGGCGGGTCATATCCACTGCAGGCACAGACTGGTATGTGAGAAGCGGATCTGAGCTGTGTTTGTGAGTTCCCACCAGCCTGGCACAGAAGCCAGGGGAATAACAAGTGGAAGAGGGAATCAGTGCAGAAGCCAACTTTGCCCCCAGTTTTACAGATGCATTTGCTGAGTGCTGACTGTGTACTCTGGCCCCCGTCCAGGAGGAGCTCAGGATCAAGCCCCTGGGAATCAGCCCCACTCATGGGGTTGGTGTCATCATGCATCTGTATTGTTAGAAAGTGTTTGCAGACGCTCTTGAAGGAGGAGGTACCCAACTCAGCCTTGGGGTCAAGAGGTCTGTTGGGAGAGGGGGGCACTCCAGTCAGGAGGTACACCTGGGATAATCTTGCCCTAATTACACCTGGAGAGGGATCAAAATCACCTGGGGAATTTTTTTTTTAATGTTTTTTTATTGTGGTAAAAGTCACATAATATAAAACATACTATTTTAACCATATTTAACTGCATAGTTCAGTGGCATTAAGTACGTTCACATTGTTATGCAACTCTCACCATCCTCCATCTCCCGAATTTTTCACCTTCCTAAACTGAGGCTCTGTCCCCATTAAACACTAACTTCCCATTCCCCCTCCTCACTTCCCACTCCCACCCTCACCCCTACCCACCCCGGCCCCTGGCATCTACCAATGTACTTTCTGACTCTATGAATTTGACTTTTCTAGGTACCAAGTATAAGTGGAATCAAACAGTATTTGTCTACACCTAATGTATATTGGAATGCATTTTTAAGATTAACTTAATATATGTCCTGCAAAGATTGTACCTTCTTTTTTTTTTTTTTTTCCTCCCTGTGCTATACAGTTGGTGGGGAACTTGTTAAAGGCACAGATTCCTTGGTCACCTTCCCACCCCATCCTGTGGCAGTTCTAAGCTGGTCATGGGTAAGGCCAGGTGTTTTTGACAAGCACCCCTTGTGATTTTAATCATCGTGCAGGTCTGAGAACCACAAAAGTCATCCTAGCCATCAGTTTCCTAATAATAATCACAGTAGTAACAGTAAGCAAAGAGAAAACACCCATGTAGACATTCTATGTGCCAGCACTATTCTAAGTGCTTTACACGTATTAGTTTCTATGATTCTCACATCAGCCCTATGATGTAAGTGCTACTAATATCTGTACTTTACAGAGGAGGAAACCGAGGCACCAAGAGATTAAGTAACTTGCCCAAGGTTATGTTAGCAATGGAATTCAGACCCAGCGGTCCATTTCCAAAGTCCATGACCTTGACCACGACACACATTGCCTTAATAGTTGAAAAAGCTGAGGCCCAGGAAGGGTCAGGGACTTGCCCAAGGTCACACAGGATATACTAACTGGCACAACTGGAACCCAGATCTCCTGACTCCCAGCACAGGCCACTTCATGTCTCAAGAGGCCAGTCCCAGGGTGGTGGCCAAGAAGTGACAGCCCACCTTGACCCTAATATCGCATGGTCTTCTCTTCCAGGTGGCATCAGCCTGACCTCAAAGGACCCCCGATGGGTGGGTGCCTGGTGGTTGGGCTTTCTCATCTCCGCTGGCACCGTGGCCCTGGCTGCCACCCCCTACTTCTTCTTCCCCAAGGAGATGCCCAAGGAGAAACGTGAGCTTCGCTTCCGGCGAAAGGTCTTGGCAGTTTCAGACCCACCTGTCAGCAAAGTAAGCCCCCTCCATGCCCCACTCTAGTCCAGGCTCCACCCCCAACCCACTTGTCCTCCTTGATAACTTTAAACTCCATCCCTCCTGGGCACTGCACATCACAGCTTGCAAAGTCATCTCCCCGATGTCCCTGCACAGTGTGTATTTCCTGCCCCTCCACGCCTGAGGAGCTCGAGGGCCAGAGATGGAAGTGACCTACCCAAGATCACGAGACCAGCAAGGACAGTGCTGGAAGCAGAGCCCAATCCTGTCTGAGCCTACTCCCCTCATTCTAACCACTACCCTACCGCCTCTCTGCTTGTTGCTTAAAGTGTTTGGTAGATTCTGAACGTGCTATAGCAATGTTAGAACTGGGAGGAGGTGGAGGGTTTGCAGGAGGGTCTGGGAAGGCTTCTCTAAAGAGAGGGGAGTCGAACTGGACAATGAAGGACGTGCAGAAGCATGGAAAGGAAAGGGAGGGGCATTCTCGGTGTGGAAAGAGACTGGGCAAAGGATTTGGCTATAGAAATGAACCTGGCCTTTTCAGGGACAGTGAGGGGACCGACATGTACTGAGTGCCTCCCTGGGGCCAGGCGTAAGGCTGGATCCTGGGGCTCAGCACATGGTCTCCACCCTTACTTAAACCAGACATAGCCTAGACTCTGAGGACAGAGTCTCTTTAAGAGACAGATAAGTTGTTAAGTAACTGGTGAGGTACTGCAGGGGTATCTCACTGAACTCTTCTGCGGGGCTCATGGTCTTTCCTCAGAGGACGGCACAGGCCCAGGAGGTGCAAGGATGTGCTCAAGGTCACAGGTAGTAGGAGAAGGCAGGACCATGTGAGGCCACTGGGCAGGAGAGATGATTCTGGGCCAGGGACCTCTAAGTTTTCCAGGGACCCACAAAAACACGAGGCCTGAAAAACAATAAATTGGCTCTAAAATACAAAAGAAGACAAAATAGAAATGTCTGATAAAAGCTCAATTGTATGTCACTAGCGTCAGCTTCGTAACACTCATACACATTTCGTTACATCCTGAAAATTTGTGCATTAGACTTTCTTTTTTCCCAAGTCTGGGAGTATAAAGGAAAAACACTCCTGTTTCACCTGTCCCCACGTAATATTTCTGTGGATTTGATTGTTTGCTGGAGTGGCTCACAGAACTCAGCAAAACACTGACTTATGTTCACCAGTTTATTACATAATAAAGGATATGGTAAATGATACAGATGAACAGCCAGATTAAGAGATACATAGGGCGAGGTCTGGGAGTGTGCCGAGCACAGGAGCTCTGTCCCTGTGGAGTTGGGTGCATCACCCACCTGGCTGTGTTCACCAACCTAGAAGCTCCCTGAACCCTATACTACTGGCATTTTTTATGGAGGCTTCGTCACGTAGGCATGATTGATGATTAACTCCCTTTTAGCCTCTCTCTCCTCTCTGCAGAATTAGGGGGCTGTGGTGGGCTGAAAGTTCCAAGCTTCCAATCATGGCTTGATCTTTCTGGTGACCAGCCCTCATCCAGGAGCCCACCAGAGTCACCTCATTAAAACAAAGGACGTTCCTATCACCAGGAAATTCCGAGGGATTTTGGGGCTCGGTGTCAGATGCTCTTACGACTCAGGAAATTACAAAGATCTTAGGAGCTCTGTGTCAGGAACCGGGATCAAAGACTAAATATTAGATCAAAAGATGCTCCTAACACCCTTATTTACAAGAGTTTTAGGACCCCTGTGCCAGGATTTTGAGAAATCACAGTCATAAATTAAGGAAGTTAGTTGTTGCTAAGTAGTTCAATTTCAAAGGGACAATTTATAAAAATCCTGTCAAATATTTTGCAGCAAGAATAATTCAATTTAACGTTGCAGGTTTGTGCATTTGAGTGTTTGCTGTAATGTGAGATAGTGCCTCATCCGTAGAGCAAGAAAATTTAGGCCTAAGAGGAAGGGCTGAAAATGTCTCTGCCTGGAAAAGCTGGGACTTGACCCCAAGTCATTCTGACACCACACCTGGCTGCCTTCACCAGCCCATCTCCCACCCGCTGCTGCAGCAGAGGCTATAATATACATGGGGTTGGGGGGGACCAAAGAAAATTGATGTTGGGACAGCCAGCAGAGGCCAGAACACGAAAAGGCTTGCCTTCCAGCTTCAAGAGCAGTGGGTAGCCCTGGAGGGAGTCCTACGGCTTTAGCACCAGGTGATAAGAACAGAAGGGATTGGTAGGGACAGGGGAGTGTGCAGAGAGCAGCTGGGGGCAGGGAGATCGATGTGACAGCTGTGGTGTTGGTCCAGGCAGGAACCAGTGCATTGGCAGTAAGGCAGGGCGTGAGGATGAGTCCAGAGGGCCACGCAGGAGGGGGACCACACAGACCTGGATCTTGCTCTATGGGATGGGCATCCAGAGGCAGTGAAGGGCTGATGCTGGCTCAGAGGCGGGCAAGGCAGGCGTTGGAGAGAGACCAGTTTCAGGGGAAGAAGACAGCTTGGAACCACAGATGGTCCTTCCTGGTTCTGCCTAGCTCACGCCAAAATATGAATGAGAAGAAATTCCTGGAACTTGGGGAAGAGTTCTTAGAAGCAAGGGTGATCCCAGAGGAAGGAAGGGAAGAGACTGGGTTGCCAGTTACGGACAGTCTCCAAGCTGGGTCTTGCCACAGAGAAGCGGCACTTCTCTGTTCTGAATTTGAACAGAGAAGAAGTGCCACTTGAGCCATGGGGTGGAAGAGGTGGAAGAAACAAGGCTGAGCCTCGGCTGTGCTGGGCTCAGTCATGTGACCTTGAGCAAGTCACTTCCCCATTCTGTTCTGTTGTGTACGATGCTGAGTTTAGATTCCTGGAGCAGTATTCTGTGTGCCTCGGATTCGGAGAGTGCACTATTCCTTGAGCGGAAGCTGCTGTGATGCAGAGATTTGGATTTTTAGAGCTGTGTCTCTGTGATGACTTGAAACCCTGGCTCCCTCGCTGTGAACCTGTCTGGCTGTCTGGATTCATTCTCTCAGCACATCGGGGATGGGGAGTGAGGAGGGAAGGCGGTGAGAGGTTCTTAAAAAAGAACCGAAGGCTGAGAACATGATGATCTGCTTCCAGCAGCATTCCGGCAATAAATATTGATGTGGGAGGAACTGTTCCCCCGCCTCCCGAGGCTGCCTAGGCTGGGTCTGCTTGCAGTTGCTTGGGCTGGCCCAGCCCACTCAGGCCACTGATGGGGAGGGAGATGGACCAGGAGGAAGGGCCCAATTAGGCAAAATTGGCAGCCAGAAAGCCCAGGTCCTCATACATGGGATGTGTATCTTCCATGGGGAGTCGGAACAGGCAAGGGGAGAAAGTGAAGTGGGGGACTATTTCTGAAGTCCCTTCAAGCACCCCCTCCCAGGCTCAGGGGTCCTCTAAATACCCCCCTAGAAGTAAATGCAGCTTTTACTGGTATCCAGGAGATAGTGGTAGATTATATAAGGATTGCGTGACCCAGAGGAGGTCTCTGGCCTCAGTCTCCCTGTCTGTACAATACGCAGAAGACTGGACAAAGTCTGCTATCTCTGGCAGGTTCATTGGTGTCTCCTTTAAGTGGCTCCCTGCCTATGGGGCAGTACATGAGCACTTTTACAGGAGGACCGAGGGGTGTATCCCACAGCCCTTGCCCCAAGGAGCTCTCAGGTAGTGAAAGAAGGCCAGGAGCAGACAGACGGAGGATGACTGAATGACAGCTCAGGTTTCTCCCATGACCTGTGCTTAGAGTTCTCTGCCAGGAGGGAGGGGATTAATAGTCTCCACAGAAAAGACTATGGGATGGGGGATGGGGGAGGCCATATCGGCATGGGAGGGGCAGGAGCTCTGCTTCCCTGCCTTTGTCTCTGTCCACGTGTCTGTGACCTCAGAGCTCAGGTGGCCACCCAGACGTCTTTCTAGAAGTGAACCAGGGCAGGCCTCACCTCTCTCAGGCCTCAGTCTCCCTGTCTACAATTAGCCAGTTTCTAAGGTCCTGTCAAGCCGCTGGGCTCCTGGCACATGGCTCTGCAGAGCCCATAGAGTGAAGATGGTCTCTTAGGGGCTCCCTAGCAGGTCAACTGGGCCCATACAGCTTTGTGGCTGTAGGATCCCATTCAGCCAGCAGCCCTCCTGTGCTCTCCTTAGGCCCTTCTGAGCTACCCTTCAGGCTGGACCAGGGGCTGAGAAGAGATCCCCTGGAGATCCTGTGTCCCCACCCAGACTCTGAACACCACTGGCCTCTGTCATATTTCCCAGCAGCCTCAGTGTCTGTTATTCTGGGGTATCTCCCAGAGTCTGGGATTAGAATATTACCTGGTTTTAAAGTTCTATGTTTCTAGTAGTTGAAGATTCTCGAGTATTTATGTTCTATTATTCTAAGATTCTGCGCCTCAAATGCTGTGTGACTCCCAAAATTCACATTTCTAAATAGCTACAATTTTGGCCTGAGTCTATGAAATCCATTGTCTCCTAGTCATTAACCTCGATGTGCTTCTTTGGGAAAATGTTCAGGGATGGGGACAAGAGTGGGCAGCGGCAATGGCCTTGAAAACCTAGGACTTAGGGCCCATCTGTTGGGGCTGCCCAGGCGGAAGGCCCCTGTTCCCCTGGGACTTTGTGCTGCCACTGCAGCCCCTGTGAGATTCGGGGTGACACAGGTCTTCCCTCTGCCTGGAGTCTCTCCCTTGCTGGCATTGCCTCCAGAGCCCTCCCAGCCAGCTTGGGAGCCCTCTTGTTTCCTTCCCCATCCCAGGTGACCCAAGCCTGTGACTCCACCCTCACCCCACCTCAGCTCTCTAAGGTAGAAGGACCTGTGTGATCGTCCACTTCAACCTCCACTCCCTCTTACAGACAGAGGGACTGAGGCCCAGAGAGGGTCAAGGTTGTGCCCAGAGCTTGGCCATCACCACCTCCCCCTGCACCCGTCTGTACAAGGCCAGGTCTTGGCCCCAAAGGTCTGAAGAGAGCCTTCCTCTCCCTGGCCTGGTGTGGATCAGAGCTTCCTCATACACTGGGGCTGGAAGGCCCTTTGGAGTGATCTGCTCAAGTGGTTTTCAAACTGCACCCCACAGAACCCAAAGGATGCCACCATAGGGAGACTGAAGAGGGGGGGTTCCCCAGCAGGGCTAAGGACCTTCCTCTCCTATACACACACACACACACACACACACACACACACACACACAGACACACACTTCAATCAGACCAGTTCTACTTTTCGGTGTTTTTCTACCAGTCTTTTGAGTGAGATTTCACTTGGGAAAAGGGTTCTGTTGCAAAAACCAGTTTTAAAAACATTGGTCTAGTCCAATACCACCAAAGGATAGAGGAGGAGACTGAGGCTAAAGGAGAGAGGTGTTTGGTAGCCTATCTGGCCCGTGAGGCACCGTGTAAGCGTTTCCTTAGTGTCTGCACTGGAGGCATCGCTTAGCGGCAGGGAGGAAGGCCGACAGCAGCTTTGTCTGCACCGTCCTGACCTGGGTATGAATTCTGACTCTGTCACTTACTAAGTCTGAAATCTATAAAATGGGTATAACCATACAATCTATATTTTGGGGGGTTTGTAAGAAGGAAATGGGGCAAAGTGTTGAGGTGGGTGGTTCAATACCTGACATGCGGACTCAGGAACCAGGAGTGCTTGTTCTTAGCATGGATTAGGCCAGCTCTTAAAAGGAAAAATTACCTTTTTTTCCAATATTCTTCTTAGATGCTTTTCTATATCCTACTTCCACTATATTCCATAAAAGTTTGAGAGGGCTCACACCAAATACATGTACAGTACTAGTAAGAGAGTGAGAAATTAGGCCAACATGTACTGCCTACTCTGTACCATCCACTGTTCTAAGCCCTTTGTATTAATAGCCCATTTAATCCCTGTAACCCACCTATGAAATAGCTATTACCCCCATTTTACTCCCGAGGGACCGAGTTACAGAGAGATTAAATAACCTGGTGGAACGGCTAGTGAAAGTTGGAGCTGGGGTTCAGGCCCAGGAAGAACCATCGCAGGGCCTGGGCTGAGTCACTCTATCAAGACCAAGACCACTCATTGAAACACTTATTGGGTCCTGAGCTTTCTGGTAGCCACAGGTAAAAGAGGTGTGGCCAGTTGCAAGAATCCCATTGTAAGAGAGCCAGGAGCACACCGTTCCCTCAGAGAAGCTCAGATGTCCAGGACCTCTGCTAGAAGACACGATCTCCCTCCCATAGAGGGTAGGAAGTTAAGCAGATAACCCCATCCCTGTGGCTGCTTCCTGGGGCCAGATGTGACGGAAGCTGAGGGCTGGCAGAGAGTTCCACATCACCCATCAGGGTCAGCGCTGGCTCTGTGGGGCTGGGATCACAGCCCTGGCCCAGAGCCTTCAAGGAACCCAGCTTCCTCTAAGGACAGCTCCTGGGCCCCCTGAGGCCCCACAGGCAGTGGGACCTTCCTCGTGCTGGACCACACAGCGTCCCGGGTCCCACGGGCTGCAGCATTCAGCACACAGCCCGAGAGAGGAAGTTCTGACCAGCTCCCTCAGCCCAGACATGCTGACCTGGGGAAACAGCCCAGATTGGTCATACTCTGAGCTCCACTCTGAGCAGAGGCTCGATGATTCCTGTTTCTGGAGCCCACTATTAGTCAGGAGTCCTCAAAACAGATGTGGAGAGAGAGGCGGAAACTTCTGGAGAGCACAGAGACAGGGGCTGGAGGTCAGTGTACCCAGCACCCACAGAAGAAAGCCCAAGTCCCTCAGCCTGGCCCTCTGAACCGCCATGCTCCTCTCCCGAGAGGTTCTTGACCATCGTCAGTTGGTTCCTCCCACCTCCCAGACACCTCTCTTCCCACCCCTGCCCTTCTGCTAATATATGTCCCTGTTTCAAATAACCGTTCCCTTCCTATCTCTCCAATCCCAGAGCTCACCTCTGCCTGGATGCCCTCCTGACCCCGCAACCCCTGAAGGTCTGTCCCTCCCCTCCCGTCCCCAAAGCCCAGAGGTCAATATGGGCACAGGGGGTGGTAATAAAGCCTAGTCTGCCAATTGCTCCCTGGGTGACACTTGCCCTTTGGGGGCCTCCGCTTCCTCTTCTGTGAAATAGGTGCAGTAATCGTCCCCACACCAGACCGTTGTGGGAATTAAATGACAGGGTGGATGTGAAAGTGCAGTGTAGACCACGTAGGGTTATACATGTGGCAGCAGCTGACACTGTGGTTGTTTTTACTGTTTACTTGGGGACAAGGAACCCCAGTCAAGGAACTCACAAGATGTTGCCTGTCTGAAGGGCAAGACTGCCTCTCCCTGATAGGAAACCTAGGAGGTTGTCAATCTATCCCCCACCCTTCTTATTTCCATTCCTGGGGCAGCACCCCTTTCGCTCCGGGACCCTGGACCTTCCCACACGCTCTCTCACAGCTTGGCTAGGACTCAGAACAGAGTAAGGAGATTCTCTAACTCTCCTTAAGGCAGCATATCCAAAAGAAATATCACGTGAGCCACAAATGTTCTAAATGGTCTAGTAGCCGCATTCAAAAGGAAAAGAAATTAATTTTAAGAAGAATTTTCTTTAATCCACTATATTTAAAACATTCTCATTTTAGCATATCATAACTATGAAAAACTAATTGTGAGATATTTTCCGTTCCATTTTTTCATACCAAGTCTTTGAAATGCAATGTGTGTTTTACACTTACGGCCCGTCTCAATTTGGACCGGCCATTGTTCCAGTGTTCAGTGGCCACATGCGGCTGGTGGCTGCAACAGACAGCACAGCTCTGAGATATAAATGAATAATAGACCCCCAGTGCCTCATCCAGAGAAGCAAGACTCAGATGTCAGGCCCCTTCACATCACCCCACGAAGGTGCCTCCTGATTCCGCCAGTCCTGCACCAGACTTCTGATTCACAGGGCTTGGTGCATAAAGGGTAAGTTTTCGACTCGGGCAGGCTTGAGCTCAGATCTTCGTTCTGCCACTTGCCAGTTGTGTGATGTTGTGCAAGTTACTGTCGACTGAAAAAAAAAAAAAAAAGCACAACATGAGAGTCGTGAATTAAGTTTTATTTGGGGCAAAATGAGGACTATAGCCTGGGAGACAGCATTTCAGATAGCTCTGAGAAACTGCTCCAAAGAGGTAGGGGGGAAGGTCAGTATGTATGTGATTTTGGTGAAGCTGGGGAAGGAGGTGTGGTACATGCAGTCAAGCACACATTTCTGTAGAAGGTTGCTGCTAGGAGCAGACGTCACCATGAAGGATTTTAGTGCTTTTCTAGATACGAGGAGATGCACAAACTGGGCTCATAAAATCTTCTGAAAATATCGAACTGTCTGAAGGCCTGTTCTGCCAGTTTTTCCCAGAGCACAGTGTGTCTTATTCTTGGTCTCCACCCTGAACTCCTTTCAGGGCATGTTGAAGGTCGGTGGTCACAGCAGCTTGTGATTTAATCCTTGTAGAGGCAGACGGCAAGTGCCAGGTTTTAGTCGGCATTACCTAACCTCACAACTTATTTGCTCCTGTGTGGCGTGTAAGTCTCCTTCCCTTGCAGGTCCCAGTGAGGCTGGAGCAGGGGCCACCAGCCCACATACCAGTGGCCTGGCATGCCTGGAGTCTCCGTTCTGCTAGGCCCTGGGGGCTCAGTGTGGACCCTTTGCCCTCCCTTGAACCAGCAGTCATCTCTGAGCTTGCTGCCAGCACTATAGCATCTCCCGTTGATGTTCTTCTCATTTTCCTTCCAAGAGCCTGGCGTTGCCTGCACCCACTGCCTGTGGGAGCCATCTCTTGCACTCCTTCTTTTCATAGATGTTTCACAGACATGCACTATTTCACTCCAGGCCCTGTGCTAGGCATCAGAGTTTCAACAGAGAACGAGGTAAACGTGGTCCCTCCTCTTGCAGAGCTCAGAGTTCAGCAAGGGAGAGACACTGAACAAGGTTTTACTCAGACCCTAAGTGTGTATAAGATAGATAGTTATTTTCTCTGAAAATCAACTTAACTTCTACTCTGAATGCCCATCCTCCTGGCTCAGTAGGAAACTCAACTTCAGCCTTTCTCAGGGCTCCCCCACCAAGGTGAAGTAAAGGTCCTGAGGTCTTACAGGGTGTCCAGGCACCAGGGAGGTCCTATCCTCACCCCCACCGCACCCCTAGCAGGTATCAGCCTCAATCCATCCTGGCCCATGTGGCCCCCCCTTAACCTGCTAGGAGTTGAGAAGCTCCATGTGACTGGGAACATGGGGACCCAGCCTCCTTAAGTCCTTCTGCAGCCTGCCCCTCAGAAGTGAACTGCTTCCTTGGGTACTGTCGCAGAGGCTATGTGGCTTCCTGCTTCTCAGGGAACCCCTCTCTCCTCTCCCTCTCCTCACAGCCCCCCTCCCCACCCCCCAGAACACCCAGATTAATCTTCTCAATGGCATCAGGCTTTGGAAGCAAAAGCCAGAAAGGAAAATCTTGCAACCATGACTTTCTGCCCTGCCACGAATCTCCCCTGAGGCCAGGAAACCCAGAGCCCAGTACCTGCTGGAATAAAAAGCAGAGACGAGGAAGGGAGAAGCCCACGGGGGACAAACACACTTGAACAGATGTTTGAATGAATTTCCCTGCTGGGGCAGGGCCAGCCTTGAGCCAGCCAACACCTGCAAGTGAGGTGGAAGAGGCTTGGAACAGGGCACTCCCAGGGTGGGGGCCCTCGTGGAGGTCCTGAAATGTGGGGAGATCCAGTATTTGCTCCCTTAAAAAAAAAAAAGATGGGAGACAGGAGAGAAGGTGTCAGACACCAGCCAGAGGATGAAGCTTATGGGGACCTCACAGAGGCTCTGTGGGGAGAGAAAAGGCAGAACCAGAGACCTCAGATGAGCTCTCCAGCCCAACCCACCCTTCCCATGGTATATAGCACCCCAGACCAGGGCGAAGTCAGTTTGTGCTTGCATGCTCCTAATCATGGGGAACTCACTTCCTCCCAGGGCAGGCTCATCCAAGCTGCTCGTCACATTGGGCTTCAATCTTTCTCCATGGAAATTGTTGCTTCTAATCTTGGTCTCGGGCTGCACAGAAAAATTTAGTAAAATCAGACCCCACTTGATCATTTATACTTGAATGACCCTGTGCCAGAAGCAACTTCTCTAAGACTTAGTTCCTCATGTAAAAAATGGGTACAGTCATAGTACCTGCCTGAAAGCACTGCTGTATTGGAGTAAGGCAGGCAGAATACCCAGCACTTAGTGCTGGTTCCCTCAGGGCCTTGGTTCCCCCTGCCCTTAGGGTAAACCAGCCAAATGCACACAGGCCCTGGAGTCAAGCTGTCGGGGTTCAAATCCTAGCCAAACCACTTACTAGTTGTGTGACCAGGCAGGTTACTTCATCTGTCTGTGTCCCAGTTCTATCTCCTGAAAAATAGGGATTACAATGGTACCTACTTCAGAAAGTTGCTGTGAGGTTTCCATGAGTTAATGGATTTGTCATTGGAACAGCACTGGGATGGTAGTAAGTGCTTAGTAACCATTAACCATTATCTATCTTTATTTCCTTCCCTCTTTGGCGCAGTCAGAAGACCATAATTGTGTCACCCCTAGTCTTCTCTTTTCTGGGATCAGAGACCTTTTTTTCAGGAGTTGCACAGAGGTCATCCTCACCTAGGTGGAGGGGCACACTGCAGGGTAGCCATGAGCTTCCTCATAGTGTGGTCTCAGGGCTGAGCAATCCCCTCTGGGTGTGGTCTGACTCATCCAAAAGGAGGAGGGGGCTGTTGCCTCTTGGCTCTCCCAACCCACCTCCCTTCCTGTCGCAGCAGACAGGATGGAACAGGATGGGCGCTGGAGGCCCCTGCTCATGGTGACTCTCCAGGTGATGACAGCCATGAGGGATACGGAACTGAAGATAGCGGGGTGGCGATAACCTTGGATAGAAGTTGGTGATGCTGCTGGTGGTGGTGAAGACAGTGGTAGGGAGAACAGTGATGTGAGAGACGGCGATGATGGTATTAGTGATTCCGATAATGACGTTGTTGCTGGTGATTCTGAAGGGTCAGGTGACAGTGATGATGTGATAATGATTGTGAGATTGTGCAGACAATTAGTGGCCTTGACAGAGACAATGACAATAGTAAGGACTATATTGGTTGTTTACTTATGATGATATTGGTGATGTGAATGGGGGTGATATTTAAGGTGATGAGAATAATGATGATGGTGGTGGTTACGGTGGGAATTTTCACGGTAATGTCGGTTATTACGATGTTAATAATGGTGATGACAGAGTTCAACCATTGGAATTTCATCCATTTTTTCAAAAACTACTAAAGTATCTACGGGGCCAAGAACAAATGGGACACTGCTGGCAGTGACAGACCCCCGCCCTCTCCTCTCCCAGAGCTCCCTTCCCCAGCCCAGAGTATCTTTGAGCAGAATGCCTGGCCTCCAGCTGACTGCCCTTGGCCATGTGTCTTTCCAGGGTGAGGACGCCTCCTCTGAGCGGAGCCCTGGGGAGTCCCCAGAGAAGAAGGATGGCCTAGCCCAGATTGCCTCAGACTTGACTGTCATCCAGTTTATCAAAGGTGAGTGAGCTGAGGCCAGAGGTGGGGCCAGAGGGGCACATGGGACTGTACAGAATCCAGCCCTTCCAGCCTTTGTTGATTCACCTTCCACAGCTACAGGTCCTTCATGAGCACCATATATTCCTGGTCAGTCTTTGCTCAAAGGGTCCCCTTTGCCTGGAACATCATTTTTTTTATCGCCACCTATTAAAATCTTTCTTGTCCCTCTAGGTCAAACCACTCTGTCCTTCCCCCAGCCTGGCTCTCTCTCCTCTAGGCTCTCCGAACCTCAGGACTCCTGTGTCAGCTCAGATCTGGACTGTCCAACCCTTCTACCAAGCAGTGAGCTCCTGAGGCTCAGGGCCTGTGCTGGCTCATCTGTGACCCTTCTTCTCCTCCCACCACGGAGCCTGCAAACAGGAGGCTCTCAGTAAATATTTATTTTTATTAAAGTCCTTGGCTGTGGCATGGGCCAAAGGAGCTCTGGGCTGAAGTCCAGAAATCTGGGCTTTTGTCCTGGGCCCTTGCTCCTCTCTGGGCCTCAGTTTCTCCATCTGTACAGTGAGAGGTGAGATCCACGTCACTCTGACCCTGAGACTATGAACTCAATTGATCAATAACCAGTGTCCATGTTGTGACCACACCATCCTTTCTAAACAGTCTGATCCCACAAACACTGAGTGCCTGTGGTGCGCCAGAGCACTGGACAGCGAGTCTGAAGACCCGGTTCAGAGGCCTGCCCCTGACACTGACCCGCGTACGATCTTTTACAAGTTACTTTCCTCCTCTAACCAGAGTTTCCTCATCTGAAAGATTGGGTCAGTAATCCTTGCTCTGCCTCTCTCAAGGACGGTTAGGAGACTCAAATGGGAGGATGAATGGAAGGTCCTTCATATGGTTTAAAAAAGTGTGCTTATATTGATACGATACAATTATTCTTTCAGTCATCACCCCTGCCCTCCTGTTATAATTCTGACCATATCCCAGGACAGTAAGTTGAGCTGCCTGTGGTTTAGGAGGGTGATAACTACAGAGTTTGCTTGAACCACCCCCCATCCCCAAGGAATTTTGCAATAGGAAGTTAATTAGGCCCACTTCTTGGGGCCTAAGTTTTGATGCTGAGGTGCCAGTGATCTAGCCCCTGGTTCTCCAGTACTCTCAGGGAAAGGGGGGCCTGGAACCCAAGAGGCTGGGCCTAGAGGCAAGGGTTTAGACTCCCTAACCTCAGGTCACCCTCAGCTGCTAGAAGGCCCTAGTGTGCTGTTCCATGGAAGAGCTTGTTAATCATTGCTTTGGCTTCAGCCCAGAGGAAAGCTGGGGGCAGTTGCTGAAACTGGATCCTGGAGCAGGTGTCCTGGGCCAGATTATCTCTGATGGTTTCAGCTCCTGCATGATCCTAGGGGAGACCAAGGCATGGCTGGCACAGGCCCTGTGGCTGGTCAGCCACCCTGGCCTCTGGGCTTTCTGCTGAGCTCCAGAGGTGCCAGTCTGATCCAAAGGCTTGGCCTTGACCACCTAGGACCAGTGGGAAGGCAGAGGGAGGAGGAAACATGGTCCTTCTGCTGGAGGAGTCCTAAACTCAGGGGAAGACAGTCTCTGAGCTAAGGAAAGGCTATCTGATGGGGGAGACATAGTCCCTGAGCTGGGAGAGGCCCTGTTTGATGGGAGAGACACAGGTCCCTGTCTGATGGAGGGTACATAGTCCCTGAATGGAGGGAGAACTTGTCTTGTCTAATGGAGGAGACCTGGCTTCTTTGCTGGAGGAGGCCCCTGTCTGATAAGGGAGACATAGTCTCTCAGTGGACAGAGGCCCTGGCTTGTCTGATGGGAGGAGACATTGTGCTGACTTAAGGGAAGCCCCTGTCTAGTGGGAAAGAAAGTCTCTGAGCTAGAGACAGCCCTGGAGTTCCCCTTCAGACATCCTTATCTAAACTAAAGGCATAGCCCTGCCCTCCAGAAATTTTCCATCTGTTCTAGGGACAGGTTGCAGATGCTGAAGAGAGATAGAGGATGGGGACAAAGTGTACTGCAGTGATGAGCACGGGAGAATGGGACGGAAACAGTCCATGAGATGGAGCCCTCTGGAGTCAGGCAGCCAGAGGCACGGGAACGCAGGACGGGGTGGGAGTGGAGGGATAGAAGGGACAACGGCCCTTACACGAGGAGCCAGGAAGCTCCCAGCAACTCCTGGCCTGGCCCAGACCTTCCTAGACGAACTTGGGCGAGTCCCTGCCCTCTCTTGGCCCTACTTGCACCATGAGGTCACCCATACAGCTTGGGCCAAGCCCAGGCTGCTCCTGGCCAGGACAGCTCAAGGAGGGAGGCAAGCTGGGGCAGCTCACTGGGGTGAAGGCCCGGCGTCACTCCCTCCCCGCTCCAAGTGCCGCTGAGTGCACTGCGTGTGTGGCAAGGAACCGAGGACGGGAGGAAGGCCTGGGACAGGAAGAGGGGGAATTCCACAGCCCCAGCTCCCAGCCACCCTGCCCAAGAAAACAGTTCTTGATCAGGCCCAGGGGGCTAGGGAACGAGCTGGCTTGGCTGGCCATGCTCTGAGGACAGAAACTCCCTGGCCCTGCAGCTGCAGGAACTGAAGGGAGCCCTGCTTTCACCCCCACTGGGCCCAGAGGAGCCCATGGCCATCTCTCCCCACCAGCCCAGCCTGGCAAGTGTTTAAAGCTCCTCTGGTGCCTCTTCTTCTTTTTTTTAATTTTTAAAAATTTTTTTAATTTTTATTTTTTTATTGTCTGTGTTGAGTCTTTGCTGCTGCACTCAGGCTTTTGTCTATCTGCAGTGAGCGGGGGCTACTCTTTGTTGTGGTGCCCAGGCTTCTCATTGCGGTGGCTTCTCTTGTTGCAGAGCACTGGTTCTAGGCATGCGGGCTTCAGTAGTTGTGGCACGTGGGCTCAGTAGTTATGGCTCGTGGGCTCCAGAGCGCAGGCTCAGCGGCTGAGTCACACGGGCTCAGTTGTTCCACGGAATATGGGATCTTCCCGGAGCAGGGATCGAACCCGTGTCCCCTGCACTGTCAGGTGGATTCTTAACCACTGCACGACAGGGAAGCCCCGATGCCTCTTCTTAGAAAGGCCTTTTCTCCTCTCTCCCTCATACCTTATGTCTAACTTCATCTCGCCTCCTGAGGGCAGAAACACATCTTTCTCTTTTGTTGTTGGTGGAAAGAAAATCCCACAAAGCCTTCTGGTCCAGTCACCTCGGCTACCCCTGCTGATGAAGGCCCTGAAGCTCAGAGTTCAAGACCAACCCAATGTCATGTGCCCTTCAGTTTAGCAGACTTGCAGCGAGGGAGACCTGTACACAGGCATTGGTTTAGGAGGCAGCATGGGAGCGGAGGGCTTCAAAGCCAGAGCCGTCTCGTCTGTTCTTGTTTCCATGCTTTTGCCCCGGCTGTGCCCCTATAGGAATTCGTTCCCCTCCACCTCTCCAGATCCTCTCATTCTTCAGACCCTACCTCTGTCCTACCTGCAAGAAGCTGCCCAGCACCAGGCCTGCTGAGCTTCCACCTTCTCTGGAGGTCTTAGGTTCTGCTCCAACATTTTGCTATTTGATCACCTATTAGTCTGTATGTCCATTCATCCATTCTCTCGTTCATTCATTCTCTCACTCATTCCATAAGTATACTACTATATACCCCGGGCTGTGGAGATTCAACGATGGACGCAACAGATAAAAATCCCTGCTCTAAATGAAGCTTACATTCTGCTGGGGTGACAGTAGAAAGGCTAAATGAGTAAAATGTGTAGTATATTAGGTAAAGTGCTGTGGAGAAACATAAACTAGGAATGGGGAAATCAGGGGAGTGGGCGCTGTCCCATGTTGGGGACACAGAAGGGAAAACAAAGGCCTGGGTTGGCTTGGAAAGAGCTATTGCAGGACAGGATGGAAAGGACTGAGTGGAGGTAAAAATGAGATGAATAAGTAGAACAGAAGATATGAGATGGGATTAGATGAATGAGACAGAATCAAATAGGATGGTATAGAAGGGAACTACATGGAATCGCATTTTGAGTAGAACTGAGTGGAAAGAAGTGCGATTGAATAAAATGCAGTCTAACTCAGTGGAATGGAAAGCAACCGAATTTCAAAGACGGAATATTATTACATGGAAAGGAGTCAAATGTAATGGGATGGAACTGAATGCAACAGAATTAAGTGGAATGAGATGGGATGGAAGGAATGGAACAAATTGAACAGGCAGGATGGGACGGAAACACGTGGCGTGGCCAGTCCACTCTGACCTTCCCTCCCCTCACCCCAACAGTCTTTCCCAGGGTGATGCTGCGGACCCTGCGCCACCCCATCTTCCTGCTGGTGGTCCTGTCCCAGGTGTGCATGTCGTCCATGGTGGCAGGCATGGCCACCTTCCTGCCCAAGTTCCTGGAGCGCCAGTTCTCCGTCACAGCATCCTATGCCAACCTGCTCATAGGCTGCCTCACCATCCCGTTGGCCATCGTGGGCATCGTGGTGGGGGGCATCCTGGTCAAGCGCCTCCGCCTGGGCCCCATGCACTGCGGCACCCTTTGCCTGTTGGGGGCTCTGTTCTGCCTGCTTCTCAGCACGCCCCTCTTCTTCATGGGCTGCTCTACCCACCAGATTGCAGGCATCAACCACCAGCCTGGGTGAGTACGTGCAAGAGCCTGTGAGTAAAAGCTGCAGGAGGGTGCCAGGGACACGGGAGGGGATGGCCCGGATAAGGCCAGATCAGCGGGGCGCCCCCCACCTCAAATCTCCCCTCCCCTCCCCTGCCCGCTTGGCTCAGCTGTGAACAGTGGGACTTGTCTCCTGAATGCTCCAGGGAAGGTGTCGGGCACCCCTAGGTAGGGACGGGACTTCGTGGGCAGGACAGCTCAGGCCTGGGGCGGGGTGGAAGATGAGGCAGGACAAGGCCACTTATGTGGACGGCACAGGTAAGAAGGCCCCTATCAGGAGTGCTGCAGAGGGGACTTATGCCCTGGGAAGGAGTTGGCCTGGAGACTTCAGAGATCCTTGGTCCTTAGAGGCTGGGAGCTAAAATTCTGCTGTTCCATGACCCTAAAATTCCAGAGTTCTTTTCCACATCTGTGGGGCAGCACCTGCCTCTACCCTCCAGGGGGAAAGCCTCTGATGCCTATCTCCCTTCTCCTTCCCCCACCCCGCCCACAGCCCTCCATAGACACAGACCCTCTCCCCCGGGAACCGTCTTGGAGAGAGTGTTGGAAGTTCCATTGCTGCCTCTTCTCCGGAATGATTTTGTTTTTCCTGGGAAACTGCTCCAGGCTTAGGTTGGCCCAACACCCAGCTAGAATCCCCCAACTTGCTCTGTTCTCTCCTCTCCCTTGGCATCTCCTCCCTCCACCCAGGGGCCAACTTTCCACACCTGGGGCTCCTTCTGTGTGACTGCGGGGGCCTCAGCCCAGGAATGCTCAGCCCTTGCCCCTTCTGTCCCAGCTCCCACCTTGACGACCTCTCCCCCCATCTCCCTTCCCTCTCCCCTCCTTCCCTGTCCCTTCTCCTTTTCCCAAAGGTCCAGGGTGGGTCCTTCTGTCTGCAGAGCCTTGTTCTAGGCACCGAGGTGGGGCTTCAGCCAGGCCCTCGTGAAGCCCCTGGTCTGACGAGGGAGCCAGGACATTTTCATGATTTTTAGAGTAAAAAGTAAATGAATATTTCACCACAATTTTTTAAAAAAGCAAATGGGAAAAAGTGAGCCTACCTCACATGCCTCATTTGTCTCTTCTTCTGAAGCCTCTCACCCTGACCCTGACATCTCATCTCATCCAGGTTCTCATCTATATTCTTGCAATTTATTCAGCTTTGGGTTATAATTCATTGAAGAAGCCTTTGGGGACCAACTGAACAAACTGAGAATTTCTCAAACTCCAGAACAACTAATGGTACCAACAGCTGCTGAGAACTGAGGGTCTCCTACACGTCCAGCTCCTCCCATATTCCGTATTATTAAACCCTCACGGGATCTCCGGGATGGGTCTTACCATTATCCCCATTTCACAGATGAGGATAGCAAGGCTCAGAGAGGTGGAGTCACCTCCCTTCTGATCTCCTGCCCCTGGGCATCCCTGTCCCCGGTCAGACTAGAGCGGAGTCACTCCTGGGACTTGGGGGCAGGCCCCCAGAAGGGAGTCAGGTGGGTCTAAAATGTGCCCTAGACAGTGAACAGGGCAGTGAGAGTGAGGGAAAGGTCGTGAGACTGCAGGATGGCGACGGGAAGGGGAACCTGCAGAGCTGACAGAGAAACTGAGGCCAGAGAGAGGCAGGAACAGGTCGGAGATCCCGCAACTACTCAGGTACTCTGACTGGGCCCCTCACATACAGTTCTAATTTTCCCAGAAAAGGAAGCAGTCCAGCTCGTTGAGATAAAGGCACTTTTCATCTGAGACTAAATTCTGAGAAGAATTTACCTTATGTTCCCTAAAAGAAAGGGTCATTGAGGAGCAGAGATGTTTGCAGAAGCAGCTCAAAGACTTGTAGGGTCTTGGGGCTGGAAGGGGGTCTCAGAGCCTCTGGTCCAGACTCTGCTCCCCACTTCTCCCATTGGAGGCCTCTTGCAGCTTCCACTGCAAGGGGCCCACCATTGCCTGTCATGGAGCAGCTCTGACAGTGAAAAACCTCTGTGTGGAGCTGAAATCTCTGACCATGGCCGTCAGGGGAGGTTTCAGGGCTGAGGGAGCCCTGGCTCGTGGCCTGAGGGAGGGAGAGCCAGGCCAACCTTGCCGGCCTTCTCTCCCACCAGTGCCCAGCCTGGGCTGGAGCTGTTTCCAGGCTGCACAGAGCCCTGCTCCTGCCCGTCAGACGACTTTAACCCTGTCTGTGACTCCAGCGCTCGGGTGGAGTACCTCACGCCCTGCCACGCAGGCTGCAGGAGCCGGGTGGTCCACGAGGCTCCGGACAAAGGCCAGGTGGGTCAGGCCTCTGGCCGCTCCCTCTGCCTCCCATGGGCTCTGCCCTCCCCACCTCTGTGCACCTGCCCCGCTCCCAGCTCTGAATGGTCTCACTCTGGCTCGTCTCTCTGTCTGTGTCATCTGTCTCCTTCTGCTGGCAGATGTAGAACTTTATTCTTTCAATAAGCTTTCATTGCCAGCCTGGGCCCAGCTGTGTGCCAGGGCTCAGAGCACAGAGGTGAACCAAATCTGGCCCCAGCTGTCTATGCAGGGGAGGGGCAGAAGGAAGTAACTCAGGAATTCCAGGGGTGGTGATAGGCGGGAGAGGTGGTCCCCACAAGTACAGACAAGGATGCAAGGAGATACATCCCACCTGGGGGGGGGGTCCCAAAAGGCCTCACGGGATGTGGCAGGTGTGCTGGATCTTCAAGCGTGGGCAGGCAAACTAGGGAAGGGCTTTCCAGGCAGGGAGGGCACATCACATGGTACACACACACACACACACACACACACACACACACACACAAATACAATGTTTCAAGAAACTGCAAAGAAATTATTGGAGCAGAAGCATAAGGGTTCATGGAGGGAAAGCAAAGCCCAGACTAAGAAGGGCCTTGAATGCCAGGCCACGAGTGGGGCCTTCATCTGGAGAGCAGTGCGGAGACTTGGGTGGGTTTTAAGCAGGGGAGTGACAGGGTCAGACCTGTGTCTGATCACATTTGAGGCCATAGTGCAGAGGAAGGTGAACAGAATGCAGGCCAGGAGACAGGGAGACCAGTGGGGAGGCTGGAGCAATGAGCCCATTCATTCATTCATTCAGTCAGTCAAAAACAAACCTTCGTGGAGCCTCTCCTTTGTGCCAGGCCCTGTGCTGGGGGCTGAGGACAGACTCAGAGCCAAGGGTCCCTGCTGTCAAGGAACTCCCGGGGATGCGGTTGTGGGAGAGAGGAGGAGTGGACAGCGTAACCAGCAGCAGTGCGTTCTACGTGAATCTTAGAAGGACCACCAAGACCAGCTGGTTCCTCCTCTCCTTTCCTCTCATTGCCCCCAAAGGACAAGTGGGGACAATGCTGACCTTCCTCAGGCCACCCCCCACCAGCTGGAATAAAGCATGTGTGTGTGGGTGTGGTGTCAGGCTGGTTGTTATGACAACGCCTCCCTCTCTCCGGAGACCCCCACTCCCATCATGCAGAACCCCTGCCATTGTGTCCTGCTGGGCATCCGCATCTAAGCCCAAGACTCCTACAGGGAGAGACCTGGGCCCCACGGGCTGGCGCAGAGTAAAGCACCTGGTTGACGTTATTTCAGAAACCAGCCAGGCACCACCTGAGCTGTGTAAACTGTTCGCATTTGGAATAATCGCAATCCAGGCTTTCGAGCCTCCTAGCACTAACTGTCCTGACTTGGTTTGATCTCCCTGAGATCCTTCCGAAGTCCCCCAGGCCCTGGCAGCTGGGGTTGGATCCCCAAGGCAACAGTGAACTCCTGCGGATAGGGGCCTGTGAGCACTGTGGCCAGGCCACCTGGTTCAAATCCCTGTTCCGCCTCTAACTGGCTCTGTTACCTTAGGCAAATTTTTTAATCTGTGCCTCAGTTTCCTGGTCTGTGAAATGGAGGTGATAGTATTGAGTGCCTACTATATACCAGGCACTGTGCTAATGCTTTACCCGGATAAATTCATTAAGTGAAGAGCCACATGACATAATCCATGAAAAGCACTCAGCACGGTGCCTGAGGAATTTTAAGCATGCAGTAATACACACTTCTATTATGCCCATTATACAGATGGGGAATGGAGGCCCAGGAAAGAACCAGGCATTGCCCAAAGTTTTAATGCCAGAGCTGGGACTAGAGCTGAGGGCTCTGGGCTCTGAGCCCAGCCCCCTCTCCAGTGCATCCTCAGAGGTTGTGTTGGGTATAGTATTTGGAGGAGGGTGTAGCTGAGTCCTGGTCAGCACTCACGAACGGTCACCCTGGCCTGGCATTGTCTGTTGGTGAGCCTGCCTCCTCAGGCCAACCTGAGCTACTCAGCCCAGAGGTGGATCAGTCAGTGTCCAGCACAGCTGCGCTCAGTAACAATTTATGAATGAATAAATGTGAGATTGGAAGGCTGGCAGCATCTAGGGCTCAGGGGGTGGGGTCCTAGGGAGTGAGAATCAGAGGCAGCTGGAGAGATTAAAGTCATTCATAAGACGAACTTCCTGCCATGGAATTAGATGAATATGAATGAAGGGCTGGGAAAACCCCAAGAGAAAGGCCTCTAGCTTTTTTATCTCTCCCAGCAACCTTCTGCCTCCAGAAAAAAGAACAGGATGATTCTCTTCCGATAACCTGGCCTTGCCATATTTCTCCACTTACCTGTCCCTTTATTGTATCTCCGACCCAGTGGCTTCCTCAGCCCGTGGTGAAGGTCCAGACAGTGTGTGCTCAGGGGGACAGGCACATATGGCAGCATAGCCTTGTCGTGCAACGCCAAGCACCCAAACACCCAAGCTGGAATCCTGGGTCTCCAATCTCTCCTCTCTCTCTCTGTCTCTGTCTCTCTCTCTCCCCGTCTCTTTCTCTCTCACCTTGCCCTAATTCCACCTTCTAAATATCTCTCAAATCAGAATCCTTTTCTCCTTCCCCCTCCCCCTCCCTCCTGCCTCTCTACCAGCCTCCCCAGTCAGGTCCCTCCTCTTGCATCAGCCAGAGCAGTTTTGTGCCATCAGGTCTTATCGCTCCCGTGCTTAAAATCCTTCCAAGGCTCCCAGCATCCATCTCAGGGCTTCCCAGCCCTTTTCACATTGGGAAGAGTCTCAAGCTGCCAAAGCTGGAGGTGAGAGGCCCAGAGAGTTCCAGCTGCCTGGAGTTCACCAGGTTACCCTGAGGGCTGATGTGTTCCCTGCACGCCTGTCGCTCAGCTGAGGCCGAGGTCTCTGGGGCACACTGGTTGGGAAACTGTGATCTAGGGGCAGAAAAGAAAAGCCAGGTCTTCCTGGCTCAGCTTTGCTCCCGTTGAGGCATCTGAGGACACTAGTGGTCTAGACCAATTCTGAAAGAATCTGGAAAAAGGTGGTTTTCCAGGCCACCTTGGGGCTGGGAATGAGGGTTGCAATCAAACGCGAGCCTGAGGACATTTCATTGCACTTTAGAAAAGGGTCAGCTTTTCCTCATTCTTCAGCCTTTGGTGGGGCCCCAGTTTTCCGGGCGTCTCCTATTAGACTTTTCACCTGACAGGAAGGAGGGCTAGGACTTGTCCTCTGGCCCTGTAGCCCCCAACCTCAGAAAGCTGTGCTCCATTGCACAAGGTTCTGCAAACACCTGGCGGCCAAACCTTGTTTCAGGCCTCTGCTCGCCTCTCTGGGTTTGCCTCACTTAGTACTGAACCTGAGTAATTTTTCCTTCCTGCCAGCTCATAGATGCTCTCAGGACATTGTTTTCATTATTTTATTTTATCCAGCATTTTAGATTGCTGTCAGCAGGATGACTGACAGGGCACCTAGTCCACCCTGCTTCTGGAAACAGCAGTCAGGTTCTCTTTCGTGTCCAGGGTTCTTCACAGTGTGGCCCCAGCACACACACACCCCACACCCCATGCAAAGAGAAGGCAGAGAAGGCCTCCCCTCTGCCTTCTATTTGCATACATTCTGCTCCCGACAGAAGGAAGGATTTGCTGGCTCCTTTCATGCCACTGTGATTTTACACTTAGCTTTCCCTCTACTCATTCCAATTTTCCTCTTGGTGAACTCCTATTCATTCCTCAAGACCCGAATCCAACACCCCTCTTTGGTGAAGCCCTCCTTGCGCCTCCTTTACCTGCTGAACCAAGACTCCCACTGATGCTATCTGCCCCTCTCCATCCTGTGCTTGAATCTCTCCTTGAGAATCCACTCTAGGATCCAGTGCCCTGGAAGACCTCAGTAAAGCGGGAAGGGGGAACACTGAACTGGAAAATCTGAATTCCTTCCTCAAAATACTTTGTTGCTTTAATTCCTTGCACAGAAAGTCAGGAATTTGGAACATTCTGACATCACCAGGTGAAAGAATGAGTGAGTGTATGTGGTGTATGAGTGTGTGTGAGCATATAAGTGTGTGAGTACGTGTGTGGGGTGTGAGTGTATGTTTGACAGTATGTGTGTGTATATGTAGTGAGTATGTGTATGTATGTGTATGAGAGTGTGAGTACATAGGTATGTGTGTGAGTGTGTATGTGTGTGTGCTGTGTTGGGGGTGACTCTCTTCTAGTTCCCTCTCCCTGTCCTCTTCTCCACGTCCCCTCTCCCCACAGCCCCAGCCTGGGCTCAGCCCATTTGTGTGCAAACAGCCTGTGTACCTGTCAGGCTGCTCAAGCCATCCTGACTGAGCCAAGGGGTCAGAAATCCCAGCATCCAGCCAGCTCTGCCCCAGTTTGTGTGTGTCCACGGGTCTCTCATAAGCCTCCTGGGGCCTCACCCATTGGCCAGCTGCTTGTCCTTAGAGGTTCCTGAAGGCTCTTCTTCCCCCCTCCCCACCCTAGGTCTTCTACACCAACTGCAGCTGCGTGGTAGGAGGCGGCCCTGTGCTAGCGGGCTCCTGCGACTCGGCCTGCAGCCACCTCGTGCTGCCCTTCATGATCCTGGTCAGCCTGGGTGCCGCACTGGCTAGTGTCACCCACACACCGTCCTTCATGCTCATCCTAAGGTGAAAGCAGGGGCGTGCTGGAACCAGTGCATACCAAGAGGTTCTTAACCACAGGCAGGATAAGGGATCCTGAGGGAGGTGTTCAAAGAAGGAGGTGTCCTGGCCCCCAAAGCAGACCAGCCTCTCACTGTCCTGTCTACATCCTCATGGCAACTGCTGAGATGAAGTTTTCTCCCCATCTTACAGATAAGAAAACTGAGGCTCAGAGAAATTCAGAGCTAGCCCCGGGTCATGTAGCAAGTTTTGGGTGGAATAGTACTGATGCCAAGGCCCAGAGCCCAGACCCCTACTTTCCCCAGAGGAGGAGAGACCACACCTAAGCCCCTGCCCTGGCCTCCAGTCACAGTGAGGAGGAAGTGGGGGAGCGTCACCTGACTCTCCGCCCCACCCGACCTGCAGTGAGCTGGTCACAGGTGGTGCGTCTAGAAATCCAAACCCCATCAGGGTGGTCTACGACTCTTCCACTTCAAGTCAACAAGCACTAGGTGCCCACTGTGGACCCAGCCTGTGCTGAGCACTGCCTCTTGGTCCAAGATCTTTCTGGCCCTTGTCCTGAGGGTGCCTGCTGGGACTGACAAACTGTCGCCTGAAGCCATAAGAAGACCTCAGAGCAGGATAATTCCAAATTTTCATTATGCTGGGATTATTTTATTCCCCATCTGTTTTCTAGAAAATTAGAAGGGGGATGGAGCCCCTTACAATATTAGAAGGCATGTAGATCCGTAAACCAGGCTGGCTGCAGGAGCAAAAGTAGAGGAGTCAGATGCCCCAGCAGGCGGCTGGTTAAGAGCAGTTCATGCGGGCAGTGTACGGCACAAATTCCAACCCTTGACAGCCATCAGCCGTGGGGTCTTGGCCAAGTCACTCAACCTGTCTAACTATCTGTCAGTTTCCTCACCTGTAAAATGGGCCTCATGCTATACCTCCCATATGCGGGGGACGTGGGGGGCGCAGTACAGAATAACTGAGCCATGGTAAGCACTCCACAAATGCCAGCTGCTGGGATGACTTAGGAAGAGGAGCCAGTGATTGCCGGGCACCCCAGGCTGAGCCATCATAGTGATCAGGGAAGTTACACAGCGCGTCTGGCTGCCCAGCTCCAGGTTTTGCCAAGTGTAGGAGGAAGGGGAGAATTTGGTGGGACCAGGGGGTGGGGAGAGAGGGGTGTCTGTGACCGGCAACACAGGGAGGTCAGCACAGGGCCCTGACGGTCAGCGGGTATAGCTGGGACCTGGCTCTGCAGGTTGAAGGGAAGCCACTTCAGAACCTCTGGGGGCAGGCTGGTGCTGGGGGTGGGAGAGAAGGGGATGGTGAGAGCCCCTTGGAGGCTGGAACCCTCTCAATCCTCATGTCACCCTGTCCCTGCTTGCTAGGGGAGTGAAGAAAGAAGACAAGACTCTGGCTGTGGGGATCCAGTTCATGCTCCTGAGAGTTTTGGGTAAAGAATGTGCTGGGGACCACTGGTCCAAGGCCCGGGGGGCACAGGGATGAGTGGGGCCCGCTCCCTGACCTTAGGGTTCACTGGCCCACAGGGTCACAGATCCGACCTAGGTACCCTGGAGGTGGGTGCGCAAGCAGCTAGACGGCCCATCAGGGAGCCAGCATCCAATACCAGGGTAAGGGGTGGGCTTGAAGGCTGAAGACTTGATGGCCCTGAAGAGTTATATATACCAGGGAGTGGCAGGGGAGGTACCGGGATGCCAGCTTCCATTGTCCCCTGAACACCTCCTCCTCCAGCCTGGATGCCCAGCCCCGTGATCCACGGCAGTGCCATTGACACCACCTGTGTGTACTGGGCCCAGAGTTGTGGGCGTCGGGCCGTCTGCCACTACTATGACCACGACCTGCTTCGAAACCGGTGAGACCGGGGATAGGGGCTACCAGGGGGCTGTGAGAAAGCTTCTAGAAACACTCTTGGGGTCCCAGGCAGGCCACCAGCAGGGAGGGGAGGTCCACTGCCATCCACCTGCAAGGTGACCGGAGTTCCATGCAGTGCTGATCTCACCAGTCCCGCAAGCTAGACATTGTCTCCCCTTTTGATGGATGAGGAAAGGGAGATTTAAGTAAGTGACCCAAAGTCACACAGCTGATAACTGGCAAAGCTGGGCCTCACCAGTCTGTGCTGGCTGAGTGAGGGGAGAATCAGGGGAGCAGCCCAGGTGTGAGAAAAACAGAGAGTTGGGCTGGGTCAGGAAGATGGCTCTATCTAGGACATAGGAGGCCTAGGATGCAGGCCCCGCTCTGCCTCCCTCATTGCGAGACCTGCCTTTTTGGGACTTAATCTTCCCGTCCATACAATGGGGAGCCCAAAGGAACCTGAAGGCAGAGAGGCTGCAGGCCCTGGGATGGATGGGCAGCTGCGGGGAGGGACTTACTAGCAGAGCTGGGAGTAGGGAGCTGTTCACTTCCAGCTCTGAGGAGTGCATGGTTCCAGGAGGGCTTCCTAGAGGAGGAGAAGTCAAGAAGAGTCTTGGTGAATTAGACAAACAGGAGAGGGAATCCTCCTTTTCTTGCGGCAAGTGATGTGATCCAGAGTTGCAACTGTCAGGCCCCCTGAGTCCTTAGAGAGACCCAGAGAGAGGCAGGGCCAGCCCAGGCCATGAGGCAGTCAGCACAGGGCAGGCAGCCTTCTTTGGAGCTTTTCCCCCTTCCAAGGAAGGACCCCCATGGGGGTCAATTCTAGGGGCTCCCAGCCAAAGCCATGGTGACAGGGTCCACTGCCCTGGGGCTGGAGGCCTATCCCCCCCCCCCCCAAGGCCTCAACGTCTCCAACTACATAATGGGTGATGATTGCTGACGCCACTCTGTTTCCAGCCCAAGCACATCCAAGCCCTGAATGGGGAGGTCCTGAGTTCAAGGGTCACTTGCTCTTTCCCAGGTTCATCGGCCTCCAGTTCTTCTTCAAGACAGGCTCTCTGGCCTGTTTCGCCTTGATTTTGGCCATCCTAAGGCAGCAGGACAAAGAGGAGGGGACCAAGGCGACCATACCCAACCCTGGCCTACAGCAGCAGCTGTTAGCGTCGGGGGCAAAGAAGGAGCCTGAGGAATCCAGAGTGTGAGCTGTCCCAGGGCCCCATTCTGGCCGGGAGTAGCAGCCATGGCGAGTACCTCCTCTGGGCCCTTTGCCTGAGATTGGGGGTTGGGAGCCCTGTTTTCCAGTTATGAGTCCTCCACTAACTTGCTGTGTGGCTTTGAGCAAGCCACTGACCCTTTCTGGGCCTTTGTTGGCTCACCTGAACCAAAGAGTTACTTGCGGGTTTGTTGTTTTGGCCACTTCTGAAGCTTGAGGGTCTTCCCCCTCTTCTCCCCCAGCCACACGGGCTGACCTGAAACCAGGCTTTCCTGGGTGGAAGGACTGCATATCTTTCCCCCAGGGCCCGAGGATAGAGAAGTGGACAATAGTAGGCCAGGCTGCCCCGCCTACTGGGTCCTGGCCCTGCTCTACTGCTCACCTGGAACACCCTCTCTGAGCCTCAGCCTCCCAGCCTCCATCTCTGTCAGGTGGAAATGAACTTGTCAGCTTTCAGGCCTCTTCAGCTGTGACCATCTGTGTGGCCAGGACAGACTCAGGTCTCCTCCCCAGCCCCGCTCAGCCTGGACTTGGGGCCAGTACAGCCTCTGTTGAGAAGTGTCCATTTGGCGCCCCCTGGAGGCAGAGCCCTGAGCTTTGGGGAGCCGCCCTGGTGCGGGAACTGGTCCCACTCACGACATCCAGGCTAGACAGGGCCTTCAGGAAACCTGGTGTGAGGTCCCCAGGGGCCTTGGCTGTGCGGGGAGCCTCACTCTCTGGAGTCAGGAAATCCCAGCCCTTGCCCTCAGGCAGCCCCAGTCTGGGTGAGGCCTATTCTCTGCCTGGTGGAGAGGGGGACCCAGCTCCCACATTGGGGCATTTTCTAATTTCAAAGACCAAACAAACTCAGCATAGACTCACTGGTACCCATGCATTGCCAAGATTTCACACACTTGACCTGGGCCCACCAAAGCCACTTTGACTTTTGTGACTAGAATCCTAATTTCACCATTTCCTCCCAGGCGCCTGATTCTATGTCACCTGGGGTTGTGTAGACAATGTCTGGTTCTGTGACACCCACATTTTGGGGTAACATCTGGTTCTCTGTGATGCCTGGGTTGCTGTAAGAACCTGTTCTTTGTGATGCCTGGGCTTGTGATCTAGAAGCACTAATGCGTGGCTCTGTGTAATAAGTGGGTCTGTGGGATGCTTGGGTCTGAAGAGACAAGTCCTTGTCTGTGTCAGGCCTTGTCTTGCCTTGTCTTGTTTTATGGCTAGTCTTATTTGGCCTGATTATCTCTCTGGGACGGGGAGAGAGTTTCCCAATCTGCTTCCAGCCCAATCTAGTTGCTTGGGAGGCAAGAGACAGGGAGTCAGAAGCAGGAGCTTCCCAAATCCCTGTCCAGCCCTGTGCTGTGGGCCAGGGCGGAAGCTGGGGGTTTGGGGGCACACGTGTCTCTGGCCCTCTGCGCAGCTCTCAGCGGCAGGGCTTTGAGGCTATGCCACATGAAAGAAGAGGGAGGTACAAAAGTTCTAATTCCCATTTTTGTTCTGCTGGTTGATACCTTTAAATGTCTAACAGATATCTGAGCCTGTATTTATCAGTGCCAAGAATTTCAGAGTCTCTTCCAACAAGATGAGGCTGTTTGTATGTTCATATTCCTCCTCCTTCCCTCTTGTTTCCCAGGTTTTGCAGAAATAATCTGGAATTATAGATATAGCTTATTATTAAATTTGTTCTTGCATAATGTGTCTTCCGTTACAAAAATCCTTTCTTCCAAACTGCATTAAGGTTTGCAACAACCAGATTATTTCCAGTTATTTAGATTTAAGGTTTGCTGGATTCATTGCTCACCGTTATTTCTCGTATATTACATCTTCCCCTACCTGTATATTCTGGTCTAATTTTTGTTCGGCTCGACTACTTTCTCTAGTAATGGTTTCAGAAGTGGAATAATGTCGCAAGGCTTTCCCAGTCCTCACCTGTCCAAACTGTCATTCAGGTTTTACAGAAGAGGAGATGGTTCAGAAAGGATAAGCAACTTGCCCAAGATCACACAAAATAAATGTCAGAGCCAGGATTAGATCTAGATTTTGTGGGAACTGACGCTTACACAATTTGGGGAGTCCTCTTTAAGAAAAAGAGCACAAAATTAGGTAAGAAGGTGAATATTTACTTAGAATGAAAAAAGAAGTCAAAACAAATACATCTCACAATTCAGAAAAATAGCATAAGATTGTTTACTAACTGCTGTGCATACCTCCAAAATTCTCCCCCTAACGGTTGGAAATATTTTCTATAGACTAGCTTCTGGTTCCATACATTTTAAACCTGTTTCTCCTCTGTTGTCCATATACTTCCAGGGCCAGGCAGGAGAAAACACTTTCATGTCACAAGATGACCTCTGGACATGACACCTTGATGTCACAATGCCAAATGAGTTGGACTGTGGGTAGGAAGAGTCCTAGAAGCCATTCTCTATACAGAGGTAGCTAGCAATGATCTATCTATTCATAGAGGTGACTGAGAACCACGTAAATATATCCCGATGAATCCAAATTAAATTGATCCCCAGCTCCACTCCCTCTTAGCATTATTCCAGAAATGTCCATGCCAACTGCTTCACATAAAGGGAAACTGGGACACAAGGACACTTGGAGTGGAAAGAACTAGCCATCTTGACCCATTGTGGTGAAAGTGTCTACCTTTGGAAATTTCCTGAGAACTTGACAACAGGAACATATTGATGAAGCCTCTCCCAGGGCCTGGGTAGAGGCCGTGGTGCTCAAGCAGTCTTAGCTTCATGCTGAGTCTACCTCTGGGTTGAGCTGAGATTCGAAGAAGATGAGGTGCTTGTGCTTAAAATCATCCAGGCTGGTCAGGGAGGAGACTCCAGGAGTAATCACAAGAGAGACATGGGGCTGAGAGCCAGGGGTGGAACAGGTAAGGGCCAGCGACTTCCCAGGGATTCAGGGGGTCCAGGGAGCAGCCCTCTTCCCTGACATGGCCTCTGGCCAATGAGAAGCCGCAAGCAATTACACCTGTGAGTTCACTTTCTTCTCACCCTGTCCCTGAGAGTTGGAGGAGAAGGCATTAAGTCTCCTACTAGATTCTACGGTGGTAACATCCAGCAGAGGACAGGACTGGAACCAGAATGAAGATCCTGACACCTGGTCCGGAGTTCCTTTAGGCTGTAGACTCATGCTGGGAAGTTGCAGGGCAGGCAGATACCAGAGAGCCAGGAGCCATGATTGGAACACAAATAAACGAGGAGCAAGAACTGGGACTTCCCTGGTGGTGCAGTGGTTGAGAGTCCGCCTGCCAGTGCAGGGAACACGGGTTCAATCCCTGGTCCGGGAAGATCCCACATGCCGCGGAGCAATTAAGCCCGGGCACCACAACTACTGAAGCCCGCATGCCTAGAGCCCGTGCTCCGCAACGAGAAGCTACTGCAATGAGAAGCCTGCGCACTGCAACGAAGAGTAGCCCCGGCTCACCGCAACTAGAGAAAGCCCGCACGCAGCAACGAAGACCCAACACAGCCAAAAATAAATAAATAAATTTATTAAAAAAAGAAAGAACCCACAGCACCCTTGACATTCTTTTGACATGTTGAATTCTTTCCCCCTAACAAGCCCCTACATGTGCTCCTCCCTCTACCCAGCTGGCCTTCTTCACATCCCCACCCCATTGTTTGCCTCTCCAACCCGCTTCATGAAGTCCTGTCCAAACTTCCAGACCCAGCTCAAAGGCCACCACCTCCAGGGATGCAGCATGGTATAGGCAACGGGAGTGGGTGGCAACCACCTCAGGGAATCCATTAAAAGATATAGACTCTCCATTAAAAATGCACACAAACTTATACACAATTGTGCCCCTGATTTCAGAGGTTGGGGATCATTTGAAGCCTAGCTGTAGACCTCCAGTGGAGTGGAGTGAAAAGAACAGAGTTTTAGAGTCAGTCAGATTTGGGTTCAAATCTAGACTCTGCCACTGATTCACGGTGTGACCCCAAACAAGATTTAACTTCTTTCCTCTCAGTTTCTTCACCTGTAAGGTGAGGTTGATCATTCCTGTCTCTCAGAAGGTATGAAGACAAAATAATGATAACATACTCATTCACAGGCAGTGTACCTAATGATCAATATTTGTAAGTGTCCTTCCCCTTCCCCTGTTCCTGAAAGGAGAACATGGGGGTGGAGGTGGGAGTGGGCAGTAAGGACAGGGAGAGGCACCACTGAGGGGAGGCACCACCCTCGCTCTGCCCTGCCCTGGCTGCAGCTCTGCTTGTCCCCTAATCTTTCTTCCACTGTCAGCCAGGGCTCAGCCTGCCCAGTCTTATCTCTCCCCACAGCCAGCCTGGGACAGCTTTTCTCAGCCAGATTTACATTTTTATTGATTTTCTTTCTCCCTTCCAGAGCAGTCCCTTCCTTCTGTTTCCCCTTTTGCTATAAAATGGGCTAACCCTGGAAGCAGCAGTTCTGGTGCTGGCCAAGAAGTGATGGTTCAAGGATAGATTCATTCACCATACATTCATTTATTTATTCAAACACCCAATCAACCAACAAACGACATGGCTGCTCTATGCCCCTGTGCTGGCACTGCTGGGGGGACACAGCCATGGGTCCAGTACAGGAAACTCCCAGTATAAGCAGACAAGCTGACACATAGTAATAAAAGCATGATTAGTCATATAGGAGAGGGAAGGAGAGGAAGCCATGTATTCTTCCTGGGGTCACCATGGAAGGCTCTCCAGAAAAGGTTAAATCAGAGTTGGCCTTAGAGATTAGGCAGGAAATTCCCAGGTAGAAAAGATGCAAATAGACATGAGAAACAATGGTATGAGCAAAGATAGGAAGGCACAAGAGAGCAGAGTGTGTCTGAGATATGGTACAAGAGCGATGTGGTTGGGATGTACTGCACGTGCAAGGCCATCAGGAGAGAGAGGAGAGCTGAGGCTGGATGTACCAGTGAGGCCCAAGCCTTGAGTTCCAGCTGAAGGCTTTGGATGTCTTCCTGAGGGCAAAGAGGCGCCCTTGAAGCATTGACTGATGGATTATTCAATTGACTGGTTATTTTAAGCAGGGAGTGACATGACAAGATTTGTGTTTTAGAAAGGCTGCAGGCTGCACCCTGGGGGCTTTGAATGGAAAAGGGAAGCTGGAGGCCAAGAGCTCAGGCTGGACACTGGTGCTTAATCAAGAGAAGAAGTAGGAGGCCTTGAACCAGGTCATCCTTGAAGTGGGGACATCTAAGATGAGTCTTGAAAGATGAGTAGGACCATACCAGGTGGAGAAGTTGGGAACAGCGTCCAGGGAGAAGAAACTACACAGATTAAAAACTCAGCATACAGAGAGATCCTGGCAAGCTTGGGGAATTTTCCACTAGTTCGGCAGGGCTACAGTGTGGTCTAAGAGAAAGGTCATGGTGAGGGATGTAGCTGAAGAAATGGGTCAGGGCCCTCAGTTTCTCTCAGTATTCTCTGTCTCCTGAACCTAGACTCAGGTGGGAGAGGAGAGGGAACACTGGCCACTTGTGCAGAGGTGACAGTGTGGAGCTGCCTCCCCTGAAGACTGAGAGAGGCTTTCCATGATCACAGCACTACATTTTACAAAGTCCCTTCACACTTGATCCTCATGGCTTCCTGACGAGGAATGTAGAACAAGGACTATTGGCCCCGAATAGTGGATAAATTATCTGAAGCCTAGAAAACTACAGGAACTTGTCCAACGTTGCTCAAGAGCTCAGGTATCCCCCTTTTAAAGCTCCAATGTTTTTTCTAATAAACTTACTTGTCCCTGAATCACATACACACAATAGATGTAGTAGCTACTAACTAATGTGATTGGGATGGGGAAAAGCATAAAAAAAACACATCAGAGTAAGAGATCTCCTCCTGTCCTCAATTCCTCAACCTTCACCCTGGAGCTGGAGACATTCCAGCCGAGAAAACCAGGTTCCCTCTGCTTTGGAATCCAATAGACATGAGGACAAATCGCAGCTGCGTCACTTTCCACCTGTGAGAAGTCAACTGCATTCATCTCAGCCTTAATTTTCTCATCTGAAAAACGGGAGAAACAAACCCTATCTTTCATAGAGTTGTCATGAGGACTTAATGTGATAATGTAAGACTATAGTAGTTAACTATTGCTGAGTAACAAATTACCCCAAAACTTAGCAGCTTAAAACAACAAATATTTACGATCTCGCACAATTTCTGAGGATCAAGAACCCAGAATTGGGCTAACTGAGAGACTGTGGCTCAGGATGTCTCATGAGGTTGCAGTCAAGTCTCAGCCAGGGCTGCAGTCATCAGAACGTTCAATGGGGCTGGAGGATCCACTTCCAAGCTCCCTCTGTGGTTGCTGTCAGGCTTCCATTCTTTGGGGGCAGTTGGTCAAAAGTTTCAGTTCCTTTTCACACAAACTTCTCCACAAGACTGCTCATGACGTGGTGGCTAACTTTCCCTAAATGAATGATCCAAGAAAGAGAATCTACCAAGATGGAAGCCACAGTATCTTTTATAACCTAACCTTGGAAGTGACAAACCTGTATTTTTACCATATTCTTTTGGTCACATAGACTAACCTTGATACAGTGTGGGGCAGGAACATAAAAGGGTGTGGATACCAGGAGGTGTGGCTCTTTGGGAACCATCTGGAAGCAGGCTACCACAAGTGTCCAGAACAATGCCTGGCACCCAATAGGTACTTATTCATTTGCAGCTGCCATTATTCTCCCTGTGCTCACAGACTAGCTGGGAAGACAGGATTTGGACATGAAAAGAGAGAGCTTGGCAAAGTAGACTGCAACTTGAATTGGGCAATGCTCAGTCGCCTGATGGAAGAGGGTCTGCAGTACCAAGGGGTGGAAATAAGGGAAGGCCGCCTGGCAGAGGTGGAGCTGAGAGGCCAATTCAGCGAGGAGACAGAGGGTGAGTGTGGCACACACTATCTGTTGCCTTCCCGCAGCCAATCTCCTTTTCCTCTTTCCAGTAGCAAGGTGCCCAGCCACAAGGATGATCCAAGCCCTTCATGGAAAAGCCTTCCTCTTTGCCAGTGAATAGTCTAAGAGTAGACGTGTGACTTTATTTTGGTCAGTGAGATATAAGGGAATGGTCTTCTTGGAAAGCTCCCCTCTTGGATAAGAGAGGCATGAGAGAAGACCCTTTGTCTCCCGTGCCCTTTCTTCCTGCTTGGGAGGACATGGTAGTTGGTACCACATCAGCCATTTTGTGACCACAAGGGGCGTCTCTCTCAAGGCTTAGAATGGGAAAAACCTGGGTCGTCAGAGACATAACCAGACATATTCTGGTTGAATAACCAGACCAACCCTGGCTCCACCTTCCTCTGGCTTCCTTGTTAAGGAAATAAAAGGTTTAAGCCATCAGGTGTTTTCTTACTTGCATTCTAACTAATTCAGTGAGCAAAGCATTCCAGTTCCCTCTGGGGTTTTTTCCTTTTCCGCAGGAAGGTAGAGTGAAACTGTGGAACAGGAAAGGGCCCTTGGCTGGGAGGCAGGAGTCCTTGGTCTAACCGCAGCTCTGCCTCTGAGTTGCTCTGTGATCTTGAGCAACTCCCTGCCCCTCTGGGCCTCCAATAATCACAGGTAATATTTATTGACTGCTTGCTGTGTGCCAAGCACTCTGCTAAGAGCTTCCCTTGCATTATCTTATTCAATCCTCACATCAACTCTGCTATGTCAATATTATTATTCTCTTTATTTTATAGATAAGGAGACTGAGGCCCAGAGATATGAGGGAATTTGCCCAAGGTTCCATAGCAAGTTAGTGCTGGATCTCTGGACTCTGAATTCATGCTCATCTTTCTCTAAAGCCAGGCTCCTGACCATAATGCTATACTGCTTGGTGGTAAAAGGATGTCTCTGGACAAAATGACCTCTAAGGGCCTTTCCAGCTCAAATATTCTTTGACTTGCTGCCCCATTTCTAGCTACATGATGAACAAAACAGCTTATCCTAGAGAAGAAAGAAATAAGGACTGTCTTTAGCCATCTGAAAAGCTGTCATATGAGTGGGAGATTAGACATACTCAGTGTAGCTCAGAGGACATGAACTGGACAAGTGCGGGGACACTACCGGGAGAGAGAATGCAGCTTATATAAGGGAGAGCTTTCTAGCTTCCATTCAGCAGGGGTAGGGGTATGCACAAAGGCAATGGCTCTCCTGTCATGACATTTACACAAGCCTGTGTTAGATAAACATTTTTCAGAAGTACTGCATTAAGTAGGAACAGGATTGAACAGCTTAAAACTTGTGGTAGGAATTAAAGAGGATAATGTACTCTAGTACATTCTAATACTCCTAGCACCATAACTGATACAAATAGAGGGAGTCAATAAATTGCTGTTTCTTTTCTTTTTTGACACTGAGATTCTTGGATTTTAAGATTCTCTAATATGGATTTTTGGCCCTTTGGCTCTAATATGCCACAGTTCTATAATTTCAACACATTGTGATTCTGCCCTACTAAGATGCTATGATTTTAATACTCTAACTTTCCGTGATTGTGTGGCTCTGGAAGCTGAGCAGTCTATGATTTTGTAATTTAATAGTCTCTAGCTTTAACAATCCAAGATTCAATAAAGTGTCTCTCACCAGCTCTAGAAATATGAGGGAGTGGCTCTATGCTGTGCTTCACTGGCCTGGACACACATTGGGCTACTACCTCTGCTCATGTTATCATTCCACTGCCTTCCCCCACCCCAGCCTCAGGCTCTCCATACCAAAAAACCCTCCTCCCTGATTCCTACCCCTTCTTCACTCCACACCTACAACGTAGGTATATTCACTCTCTATCTGCTGGTGACTTTTCATTAACTAAGAACCTTCTCTGTGTCCAGGCTTGTGCTTATTCCAAAAGGGATATAAGAGAATGAGAAGGTATGGTTGTAATTCTCAGGGGGCCTAGGATCTAAGGACTCAAGTCCCTTGCTTTTGTTTAAGTTCAACTCAAACTTACCTCTACCAGGAAACCTTCCTTGACTGACACTAAATCTCTAGCACCAATAACCTTAATCACAAACGTGAAGATCTGACTTCTTCGGTTGATTATAGTGCACATTTTAATTTATCTGTTTATCATGTTTTCCAGATTATAACTGAGATTTCCCCATAGATTAAGAGCATGTCTCTTCAACCAAACTGAGAGTTTTGTAGAGGAAGACCATGTCTTCCCCATCAGACTGGAAGCTCCATGGAGACATGGTCCATGCCTCCCTTATATCATACTTGAGCTAGAGTTAAAAGCAGAGTGATGTTTCTCCACCAGATTAATAAATACCCAACGGTAAGTTCATTTTTCTGCCAATGGACTGAGCATTTTATAGAAGCAGAGGCTACATCTCCCCTTAATATGGGGAATCTCCAAAGGCCAAGGGCTGAGCTTCCACTCATGCTGGGGGCATCTCCCTGAGATCAAAGGGTCTAGGGTTCTCCCTTCTCTTTCTATTTCTTTAATCCTAGCTCAGGACTCTAGCCTGAAGAAGAGATATTTTCTCTAACTCAGATAGACAAATGAAAAAGAGGAGATTAAGAACTCAAGCCTCTCCCCCAACAAGTCCAGGGCCTTTCTTGCTCTATCCTGGGCCATCTCCTAACAGCTGCCATCCCTCTGCCCAAACTGGGCCCTTCCCAGCCACTCGAGCAGCAAGTGAAGATGTCAGCACCTTGGACAGCACCCAACCCATTACAGGACTTGGAGCCAGCGGAAGCCAAGCTCTCCAACTCCCTTAGCCTCTGGGTGACGAATTTCCTTGTTTCTCAATTTGATTAAAGCCCAGTAGATAACCAGAGTCCCCTGTTTCTTTCTCTTTTCTCTTCTGGATGAACATAATCAACTCCATCAGGCTTGGAATACTTGCTCTTAAATACTACCTACCCAGCCCCGGCCTAGGCATGAATCAGGGACACACTGCTAAAACACTTGGAAGACTCACACATTTTTTCCTGGAGAATGGAGGTGGGAGAGGAAGCGCTCCCTGAGATGTATAGGGGCTGTGAATGGACGTGAAATGTGTTTGGGTAAAGAAAATCCTGAACTGAAACTCAGGAAATTTGAAGCTTAGTTCTGGATAAGCTTTGCCACTAATCTAGATATGATCTAGAGCAAGTGGCACACCCTTTATGAGCCTGTTTTTCCATTTGTAAGATGAGGATGTCAGATTAGATAATTTCAAATGTTGTGTTCAGTGCTAACATTCTATAGGAACATTTAAAACAGATAAGGAAAGAGATTTGCCCAAGGTTATATGGCAAGCTCATGGCAAATGTGTGTCTGAATTCATGGCTCCTGGTTTCTACTTCAGTGTTATTTCACTTGCACAGTACTTCCCCCTTAGTTCACGTCGCAGACTTTTTGCCTGGGGACAGAGCTGAAGAAGTTGAAGACAGGTGGGATAGAGTTCATTGGTGCCAACAAAAGGAAACAAAATTTTAAGATATGTGGAAATGCTGATCTCTATGCAGAGAGCATAGTAGAAATAACTAAGATTAGGGGGAAAGGACCACCTCATAGAGACAGAAATTCAACCCTAAACTCAGAGAAACCCCGGAAATGTTTTGTGACTTGCCCAAGGCCATCCAGCAAGGCAACTGTAGAATCCTCTTAAAGAAAAAGAGTGAACTCTTATCCTGATCGAGTGTTGGGAGGTGCCCATGTCAGAGAAGAGAAGAAAATATATAAATCAGGAAGTATGTATTAGGTACTAAAGTGTACCCAGATCTGCACTAAACACCTTGGCAGGAACATACAGAATAAGACATGAATTCTGCTTTCTCCATCTTTGATGTGTTGCTTCTTCTGCTTGGAATTACTTCCAATGCATCTACGTATGTCCAAGTACTGCTGTTCCATCAAGGCTCAAACCAAAAGTCTCCCCTGGTGGGAAAGCATCCATAGCCTTATCCAGATGCCACTTCTCTCTCCTCTGAATCCCCAAAGCATTTCCTTTGTTCCTGTTTTATAGTACTCAGCATCGTCTACCTTATCTGCTCCCATCCTCTCCCATAATGAGTGAAGAGAGAGAGCGAGCCTGCATTTTATTCAGCTTTGAATCACTCAGAATACTCAACACAAGATTTGAACTATAATAGAATCTCAGAAAGTATTGGACGGCTGAATAGATAGATGGATAGATGATGAATATAGATGTATGGGTGACTCAGAGAGAGAGAAGATGAAGGGATGGGTGTGTGGATGGGTGAGTGGGTACACGGGTGGATGGTGGGTGAATGTATGGATGGACAGATAAGTATATGACCATATAGGTGGGAAGAAAATGGATAAATGGGCACCTGGGTTGGTAGGTAGGTGGGAAGATGGAAAGGTGAATGAGTACAAGAATGATTCTATGGACGGCTGAATGTAAATGTATGTAGGTGGATAATGTGGTTGGTGAATGGATGGATTAATATATAGTTAGGGGTGGGATAGGGAGGGTGGGAGGGAGGGAGACGCAAGAGGGAAGACATATGGGAACATAGGTTTATGTATGACTGATTCACTTTGTTATAAATCAGAAACTAACACACCATTGTAAAGCAATTATACCCCAATAAAGATGTTAAAAAAATAAAATAAAATAAAAATATATATATATAGTTAGATAGTTGTGTGGGTGAAAGAGTGGATGTATAATTACATGATTATATGGAAAGATAAATGTCAGGATATGTAGAAAGAAGAATTAGGGGAAACATGGAGGTATTCCTAATATCACAAAGGTCATTTTCATGGAGAATTTCCATTGCTAATGTCAGAAAAATGACTATGGGGGTGAGCTGACTCTGTGCTTAAGCTGAGTCAAAAGTGTGCTAAGGTTGCAAAAGATCTCAGCCTGGTATCAATGAAAGTCTAATATCATGACCAAAAAAGGTGGTGGTCCTGCCTTGGCCTGAGCTGTTCACACTGCCCTGGAGCCTGTGTTCTGCTCTGTGCATCTGGAGGGATGATGACAGCCATGGCTTGTCCACGTAGGCGATACAGCGAGGAGTAATCTGTAAAGCCTACCAAATGAGGAAATGGTGAAAGAACCAGGAGTGTTTAGCTTGGAGAAGAGAAAAGTCAGGGGTGATAATCATCATGGCTCAGGATCTTGCTGGCTATCCTGGGGCATGCCCTGTGGCCCCAGAGGCAAATCTAGCTCCCAGAGGAAGTCACAGGGCTGAGGTCTCAGCCTCATGCGAGAAAGGCCATCATACAAGAGAAGGACTTTCTTCGGGGAGTGAGCTTCCCATCTCTGGGGCTGCACAAGTAAGATCTGGACATCTTCTATGAGAGAAGCTACAAAGTGGAGACTTGCTTGATGTGGAAAGTAAATAAGGGCAACTCTGAAATCTCTTCCCACCCCCAAATTAAAACATCTGTTTAGGGCTTCCCTGGTGGCGCAGTGGTTGAGAGTCTGCCTGCCGATGCAGGGGACACGGGTTCATGCCCCGTTCCAGGAAGATCCCACATGCCGTTGAGCAGCTGGGCCTGTGAGCCATGGCCGCTGAGCCTGTGCGTCCCGAGCCTGTGCTCCACAACGGGAGAGGCCACAACACTGAGAGGCCCGCATACCACAAAAACAAACAAACAAACAAACAAAAAAACCCATCTGTTCATCTCTTCGATCCTTAACAATTAGGTTCAGCTGTGCCCTGAGTTCATATTGGAATGTAGGGAATTTCCATCCAGAGCTGAGGGTTTGGAGAGATTTGGGAGACAGAAATGGGGTCTAATGGGACCCTCAACTTTCTGTGGAGGTCTGGGGTTGAGTAATCAAGAGAAACTGAAAATGTCCTTTCAGAGGCCCAAATGACAGAGGAGGGAGAGAGTCAGAGCCACCCAGAGCCAATCCGTGACCTAGATTCTCTGTAATTAACAAGCCTACGTCACTGACTTAGGCTTCTGTTGGCTTCTGATCAACACTGTCTCCCCAACCCCGCCCAGCTCTCTGGTATGAGAAGATTAAATCAATTAGGAGGAGGAGGAGATCTGGCTGGCTCTGGTTGGGAACAGCGGATAATTCACTTACATAACAGAGTACTGAGGTTTGGACTTGGCCTTTGAGTAGTGGCAGTGGATCCCAGATCCCAGCTTTTGGGAAGAGACTTCAGGAGTCGGGAGTAAAGGCAGAGGGAAATAAAGGGGGTCCAGGGGGAGGGGCAGCCATGACCTCAGGCGGAGACCCATATTCCATCTTCTTGCTGAGAACGAATACCCTGTTCTCTGGGCTGAGAGAGGGACAAATTGAAAAATCACTCTTCCTTCTCCCAAGTGAGGGGGTCCCAGCCACCAAGATTATTCATAAATGAAAATCTGACAAAGCCTCTCTCCTTAGCCTGGCATTTAAGGCCCTGCAAACTTTCCTGGGGCATCTCCTGCCTCCAAGGGATGCGGGTGGGTAGAGAGGCAACAACACCTCCTGGTTTTCCCTCTGTGCCAGGTCCTGGCTAGGCACTGGAAGTACAGAGAGAAACAGACGTAGTTCCTTCAGAAGCACGGCCAAGTGGGGGGACACATACCCACAATGCTGTGTGCCAAGTGGTAAAACAGAGGCCTGCATGGGCAGGACCCAGAGGGGTCACAAATAAGGGAGGCTTCCTGGGGCCAGTTCCAGAAGGCTCCCCAGGGAAGGCAGTCTCACTGAGCCTTAAAGGAAGGATGGATTAGTGGGAGTTCATTGGGCTGACCTGGTTGAGGGAGGGCCTTGGGTGGAGGGAACAGCATGTTCAAAGGCATGGCAGTAAAACAGCTTGGCACACATTCAGGGAACTAGTTGATGTGGCTGGAGCTTAGAGCATGAGTTAGGAACGGGGGAAATGAGCAGGAGAGGTAGCCAGTCCAGGTCTCGCTTCTGATGGCGTGCCGAGAAGGCACTGAGGCAATGACCCCAGAGTCTCTGATCAACCTATGCTTCCTGAGCACTGACAATATGCCAGGCCCTGTGCTGGGACTGGGGGCGGATGGAAGTGGGGAATAAAGAGATGAATGAGACTCAGGCCCTGTGCTCCAGGAGTTCTAGAAGGGCACACAAATATCTTCCGTTACCAAGCTGATAGTCCCAGCTTGGCTCTGGGTGGGATTCAGGCCTGGCTGGTGTCTCTGGAGCTCTGCTATTGGCTGGGTCTACCCGCAGCCCCTTGCCTAAGGACTGAGATGCCCAGGCAAGCAGTCTTGTTGGCCAAACGTGACCTGGCCTTGGGACTTCCCTGGTGGTCCAGAGGTTAAGACTCCGTGCTCCCAATGCAGGGTCCCCAGGTTCGATCCCTGATCAGGAACGAAGATCCCACATATGGCAACTAGAGAGCCCGTGTGCCACAACGAAGACCCAGTGCAGCCTAAATAAATAAATAAAAATTAAAAAAAAAAGTGACCTGGCCTCTGGGGTCCTGCTCCTGCCACCTAACTCCTGAAGACCAGTCCTGTGGCAAACAAGGTCCCCATGAGCAAATCCAGATAGATGGAAGAAAGTGACGCCCTGAGCTGGTATGCTAGCGAGGGAGGCAAGGTATGGGTCGAGAAATGCTTAGGAGTTATACTGGAAGGGTCTTGGGAGACACTCAGGGTTGTTATCTCGGGTCATGCCATCCTATGGGAAACAGGAGGATGTAAGGTCAGGAGGAGAACAAGAGGAGTTGCAATGGTTTCAGGCTCCTCAAGTTATAGGATTCGTCAGGCGGAGGCCCATGGAAGCGTAGGAATTCAAGTGGACCACACACAAGCTCCCTGTAGGAAGCAGGCATGTGGAAACCCCTCCCTCACCTGTTCTCTCCCTTCCTTCATACTTTCCTTCGGCAGCTCTCAGTACCTCTTCTATCCAAGCGGGCTCTGGGCTGAGCAACGAGGCACAGATCTAGGGTCACCCTGTTCTTTGTCCAAAGGACCAGGATTAAGCACAACATTCTAGCATATCCTGGACTTGCCTGCATTAAAATGTTGGCTGGGAATTGAAGCTAGGGCCTGAAATGTATTCTACTGTTGGAAAGATTTAGGAAGTAAACTTTGTGATTGCAAGCAACAGAAACTGACACAGACTAAGCAAAACGGAAAAAAAAAATTATTAGCAGTTCCACTGGGCAGCTCGGAATGGATGGGAAAACTGGAGAACCAGCTGAGTGGGCAGCTGGATTCACAGCCAAGGTCATACCATAGGAATAGCTGGCCCCAATGCCTCCACTAGCGCAAACTTTGAACATCTCCACCATACTGCCCACCCAGACGTGGCATTGCTACATGATGTAAACACAAATGAATGCTAACGAATCTTCTTCCCAGCCTCCTCACTAATTGTCACATCAAGGTCCTGAGCCAGGTACAACTGGCCAAATTGGCAGGGGGTGGTGGTGGTAGAGTATCTGGCCCCTTTTGGCTTTGAAATGGAAGATTGGGTCCTCGTTTCCATAAGGACTCCCATAGTGGGGGATTTACTCAAAATACAAAGCAACGGACTGGTTTTAGGCAGCAAAAACTGTGACAAATGTCCACTACACTTTTACTGAGGAGTCACTAAATGCTGGGTGCATTCCAGGAGTTTTATATAAACAAACCAGCAAAGCAGGCTCTCTTTTATAACTGGATAATGGTTGATCCCATTTTATAGCTGAGGAAATTGAGATTCCAGAGGTGAAGTAATTTTCCCAGAGTCACTCAGCTGGTAAGTGATGGAGCCAGGATTCCAATACAGGTGGGTGGTTTTGTTGTTACAAATACATTATGCTGTCTCCCAAACTGTAAACACAGAGAATTTGTACTTACCATTGTTAACATTTTATGTAATGTGTGGGGCACAGAAAAATGGCTCGAAGTAAATGTTCCAATATCTTCGCACTATGATTGATGGGATAATAGGATTATGAGTAAATTTTTCCTGCTTTTTTATGTTCTTCTGTACTTTCCTTTAAAAAGAAAAGAGAGTATGCTTTACCTTAATAATTATAAGAAAAAATAAAATAAAAAAACAGTTTTAAAGATTATGACAGTGTTAACCCAATCATGGAGAAAATATGCATAGAAAAAAGACTGGAAGGAAATTTGTCCAAAAAGTCTCTGGCTAGTGGAATTATGGGTCTGCTTATTTTTCTTTCAACTTCTACTTTCCAAATTTTCTATAGTGAGCACTCTGAAACAAATGTAAAATAAGTTTTATTTTTAAAACCAAGCATAAAAATGATATTAACAAAGAGACGCATGTCTTAGTCCTTTTAAGTTCCCATAGTCACGTCCTATAGTGGTTTGGAAACCAAGGTGGTTCTGGGTTTTCTGGGGCAGCCTGGCGGTCCCTTGCAGTGTTTGCTACCAGAGCTGGCAGAGCTGGTGTGCATCACAGTCACCAGTTATCTCAGGCTGAACACTCTGAGCCAGGGTGGGAATAACCCAGCATTCCCACCTCTTGTACCAATGTGCATGTTATCAGGCTCTGCTAAACTGTGAGGATTCAGCTCCAAGGGCTGGAATCTTCCTCTCTGCTGGTTTTATCTCTCATTTCCCAGGCTTCAAGTTTCGCCTTCCCTCCTACAAATGGGGCGGGGCTGCTCAGTCCTGTGAAGTTTAGGCCCCTCTGAGGTGCCTTCTGTGTCTTCTTGTCCAAGCTGCAGGTACCCCATCACCTCTCCTCCCTGCCCTGCCCAACGCCAAGTGCTGTGGATGGACAGAGGCTGAAGGTTTGGTCCTGTCTGGTGGAGGAGTCAGTCTTCCAATCTCAGGGAGACTCTAGATTATTCACTGCCTTAGGAATGTCCCAATCAGATGGAAGATGCAGTTCCTATTTTCCAGGAGTTCCCAGTGTAACGCAGCGACAAGACAGGAGAGAGCAGGGGTTGATTCATATGGGAAGACATCCGTCTCAGCCAACCCTGACTCCTAAAGCTTCTGTCCTAGGACACTGTTACCTCCCTACCCCCTCCTCCGGGTGGGACAGTCACGGTCATAGCCTCCTGGGCCCTCTGGTCCCTCCCCTCCTCCACCTCCCCAAGCACAGGGAGGTTTCTTGTGCCCAGTGCATCCTCTGGCATCCTCCACCCCCCACTGCTCCCCTCCACTCCCACTTCTCCCTTCCTGCTCCTCAGTTTCTCCCCAGGCAAAGCAAGGGAGCTAGATAACCTTACAGGCCCTTCATCTCAGTGGGGATATTCTGTGCCTCACTGCCCCTTCCAAGACCCCTCCCATTCCTTCCTCCTTCTCAGCTTCTTCACCAGTCTGCTCCCTCTCCTCCTCCGTTCATGTACACCCCCTTCCTGCCAAGCCCCCAGAATCTCCAGGTGGAGGCCCACTTTGGCTGCTGCAGTAAGGGATGCAGTGGGGTAGAGTGGAGGTGGCCGGGAGAGAGAAGGGCCCAGGCCAAGGCTGAGGTCAAAGAGGATGGGCAGGGCAGGCAGCCAGCCCTAGAAGCCCAGGCCAAAGCTAGCTCAGCAGCTTCAGCTAAACTCTAGCAAGGCATCTACGCTTGGGTGGCAGCCCCAGAGCTGAGAGGCTCATGGGGGAGGAGAGCATCTGCTGAGGTCGGCACAGCCTCCGGAAACCTCTCCAGAGGATGACTGAGGCCACAGAGAGTCCCAGCCCAAACTCTGGACTCAGCGATGAGAGGAAATGACACTTCCTCCTCCCTAGGGAATGTGACTTAGGTCCTGGAAATCTAGAATCCAGGGCTGAGAGGGTCCCCAGAGGACACCTGCTGGGTATAGGCATCTCCTCTACTCCCTGATGGGCTGTAGAGCCCTACCAACGAGCCTTCTGGGGCGGGAAGCTCATTCCCTTCTATGGCAGCCCATTCCACTGAGAGCTGGTTCACGCTCAGTTATCAAACTGCCACCAGTGACTCCTCTGTGCCAGGGCCTGGGCTGGACCGTGAGGATGCAGAGATGAATGTGGTCCCTGCCTTCAAGGAGCTCTCCATATGAGAAGGGAGACAGACACTGACCACACACAGTGATGGGGGAGTTGAGGGAGCCCAGAGGCAGCCCAGAGCCAGCGTCAGGGCAGGGTGGGGATCAGGAACTGCTTCCCAGGGCAGGCAACGGATCCCAGGGGCCCTTGAATAAGCAGCTTCAATTACCACCTAAATGCCAACAAGTCCCAGCTCTGCAGCTCCAGCCTTGGCATGGCTCCTGAATTCCAGACTTAAATATCCAACTGCCCATTCAGCCTCTCCACTTGGATGTCTTGGCATCTCAAACTCACTGGGATCGAGGCAGAGTTCACCCTCTCTGCCCACCCCAGACCCGGTCTTCCCTCTCTCAATGAATGATCCCATCATTCACAAGCCAGACACCCCAGAGCCATCCCTCCCCCTCACCCCATATCCAGTCTGTCACCAGGCCCCGAGTGACAAACCCACCACTTTTCCCCACCTCCACGCCACCACCCAGCCCAAGCGCTGGCCTCTTCTATCTGCACTCCTCCTTCCAGCATCTCCTCAGTTGTCTTCTTGCACTCAGCCCCCTTCAATCCTGCAGTGACAGCAATCTTTCCAAAAAGCACATAAAATTGTCACCTCTCTGCTTAAGAGCCTTCAGTGGCTTCTCCTTGCCTTTGGCATAAAGTTTAAGACCTTGAACAAGGCCCGCAAGGCCCACCTGGCCTGGCCTTTGCAGACCTCGCCAATTGTGTCTCAGCAACGCCCTCCTCCGTCTCTTGACCTCTTGTCTCTGGCCCACCTAGCTTATCCCTGCACCACAGAGACCTCTGTACATGTTATTCACATTGTCTCCCCCCTGAGCACAAAGACGTGGTCTGCCCTCCTTTCCTCTTCCAAATTGACTCCCAGGATGTCTGTTCTTTGCATGTTCACTGCCCCTGAACACCAGTCTCTGGAACCTTCTCACTTGAAAGAACAGCTTCAGGACACAGCCAATGGTTACAAAGTAACCGGCACACTTGGAGTCCAAGGTCTCAGAACCTCACAGCATTCCCAGAAGCACAGCCCTGACTCTGGCTCCCAGATGCCTTCCAGAACCCCTACTCTGCCTCTGCTCTCTTCTTTCATTTCTGGGCTGGGGGCTGGGAGTGGAAGGTTGGCAAACCTCCCCATCCCCTCAGCCCAGACACTTCCTGGGCCTTATAGTGAGCCCAGAGGGGCAGAAATGAAGTGCCTGGCCTGGCGCCCTCTGCCTGGACCTGCACCCCGTGTGCTCCCTGGGCTCCCAGATCAGGCAGCCGTACTCAGGCCTCAGGCCACGTACTGCCTCCTGTGCAGTTGGCCAGGACTTCCCAAGGCAGGGGGCCTGTCTTCACTGGGCTTCCACAGCATGCAGTATGCCCAGGACTGTCAATTCACCTGTGGTTGTGTTGGTTTCTCTGCCCAGACCAGGTGCTCAGCTTGCTCAGGGGCTGGGTGTTTTCATCTCTGCACCCTGAGCCTAACTCCAGGGTGGTCTCAAAAGAGTGGCTCAGAAAAGCCTCAGCATTAGAATTTGGGACTAACACCACATAAATGTGTGTTTTTGTCTTCTTCTCACGTAAACTGCTGTTAAGCAGTCCTTCATCCTAAACACTTTGTGAGAAGGTGGACCTAGGCGTCTGACCAGCCTTGGTTTTGATGCCAGCTCCACCTGTTTCTAGCCGTGACCTAGAGCAAGTGCTTAGCTTCTCAGGGCCTCAGTTCCTCCCCCTATAAAATGAGAGCGGGGCTTCCCTGGCGGCGCAGTGGTTGAGAGTCCGCCTGCCGATGCAGGGGACGTGGGTTCGTGCCCCGGTCTTGGAAGATCCCACATGCCGCGGAGCGGCTGGGCCCGTGAGCCATGGCCGCTGAGCCTGCGCGTCCGGAGCCTGTGCTCCGCAGCGGGAGAAGCCACAACAGTGAGAGGCCCGCATACCACAAAAAAAAAAAAATGAGAGCAACATCCCCCTCTTAGGGGTTCATAATTAAGTGAGTGAGCTTATGCAGAGGGTATGGCAGATAACGTGTGCTCAATAATTCCTTCCCCTCTCCCTCACCCAAACTTTTCCCCAATAGGGACTTGGCATTTACCTGGATGAACTTGAACCTATGGTTGTCACCTATAGGTCAAGTCGATTCAGATCATTTTGAAACTCAGTCTGGCCATATGGCCCAGTCACTGTCCCGCCTCAGATTAGATACACATTTTATTTGGCCTCATCCAAGTCCTTCCAAAAATATATCAGACCCACAAGTCAGCATGGAGGACAGAGCCTGAGTAGGGCTCTAGTCTGCCCTGCAGGCTGCCATTGATCCACTAATCCCCTCTCCTCCACCAGCTAGCCAGGCAGCTAGGCATTCCCCTAGAGCATCACTATTTGATCCTGCCCCTCATCTTGCCATAACAATACCTTGGGGTGTGTGGTGGGGAGGGCTTCCCTGGTGGCGCAGTGGTTGAGGGTCCACCTGCTGATGCAGGGGACACGGGTTCGTGCCCCGGTCCGGGAAGATCCCACATGTCACGGAGCGGCTGGGCCCGTGAGCCATGGCCGCTGAGCCTGAGCGTCCGGAGCCTGTGCTCTGCAACAGGAGAGGCCACAACAGTGAGAGGCCTGCGTACTGCAAAAAAAAAAAAAAAACCTTGGGAGATGTTCCAAATGCCTTTTGGGTTTTTTTGCTTTGTTTTGTTTTTTCAATTTTAATATTTTTTAATTGAAGTCTAGCTGATTTACAAAGTTGTGTCAATTTCTGCTGTACAGCAAATTCAGTTATGCATATATATACATGCTTTTTTATATACTCTTTTCTATATGTTTTATCATAGGGTATTAAATCTAGTTCTCTGTGCTATACAGTAGGACCTTGCTGTTTATCCACTCTGTGTATAAAAGCTCACATCTGCTGACCCCAACCTCCCACTCCATCCCTCCCCCAAACCCCTCCCCTTTGGCAACCACCAGTCTGTTCTCTATGTCCATGATTCTCTTTCTGTTTCATAGGTAGGTTCATTTGTGTCATATTTTAGACTCCACATATAAGTGACATCATATAGTCAAATGCCTTTTTGAAATCAAGATTTTCAAGACTCTGACTGACCCCTGATCTCAGGTTCTCCCAAAGGAGGAGATAGGAGATGAGCCTGACTTCCTTTAAGTAAAACCTGTGCTGGGTCCTGATGACCACTGCATTTTCTTCTTCATTTTTTAATGACATAAAGCATTCTTTTTCTGCTGTCTCTGTTAGTGTTGTTAAATCTGAAGAATTTTCAGTCCTCAGTGAAAAGTCTCACTTAGAAATGATCAAATTAACCCGGGCTACTTGCCTACAACAGTTGACTGTTGGCTGAAAACAGCTCAAAACACTTAAATGAGAACTTCCCTCTACCACGAGAAATTTGCTTTCCGAATGAATGAAGGTTTTCTACAGGAAGGTAAATTTCCGTCCGGCTCTTCTGACTCATTATAAATGTGGAATGGTAAAATTCAAATAATCACCGTCTTCTTGTAATATTGAGTCAAACATTCACTTGTTAAAGCTGTAACAGCATTGTGCCTTAATAAAAGCTTAGCTGTATAGTTTAAGTCCTAGAAAAAAAAAAGCTGGGCTGACTATGGTTTTCAAAGTTTTGTAAGATTATTGAGAACACAAAAAGCCAGTACAAGAGGGAGCGTAATGAAATCCAGCAGGAATAATTTGTAATTAGAAAACCCCACGCAATTCTTCAGCCAAGGATAATGGCGAGCCATCTAGAAAACACATGTGTCCCATGCTGGGCACTGAGGAGGCTAATCAGACACACTCCACTGACACTTTTCACAATACTGAGGGGCCCCTAATTGCTGGTGGGTGCAGACAACCTGCTTGCTGTTCCTCTCAGGAGATCATGACGATTAAGAGCAGGCCTGGAGCCAAAGAGCTTGGGGTGGAATCCCAGCCCTTCGCCTACTCACTCTGTGACCTTAGGCAAGTTACTTGCCCTCTCTGTGCCTCAACTCCTCATCTTTAAAATCAGGATTGAGAATCACTACCTTTCAGGGTGGTGGTTGTGAAGACTGAACCAGCTGCTATGTGAAGTCAGCCTGACCTAAAATATATCTCTCCTATTCCTCAGTTGCTACTGGGGTGCTCAGAGGCAGTGCCAAAGGAGGATCCCCATCCCCTTCCCCATCCTGCCGCCTCTCTCGGCCCCTGCCAGAAGATGCAGCCTGCACGGAGGGGCGCCATGCCCACAGCGACCCTGCCCCGAGGCCCAATGTTCCCCCTACCCCCCACTCTGGACCACGGCCTGGCCCTGGCCCAGTTGGCCTGTTGGTGATCTGCCCTGGCTAAGCAGGGGTGGCTTGGCTCCAACAAGGGCTAAAGGTTCCTCATTTTGTCTCCTGCTTCAGCTTAACCATCTGGGGTGGGCTGCGGGGTAGGAGGAGTGGCGAAGTGGGGAGAAGAAATGCACTTCTTCCTCCCCGTCTCCCCCTTGGCAGGGTACAAGCTGTGCTCAGTCCAGCACTGTCCTCAGCCCCAGGAAAGCCCCCCACCCCGAGGGTCCCCTGCATGGTATCCCAGGGCACGGAAGCCATCTGCCTCTCTGTCTCTGCAGCGCCTCCGCCATCCCTCCATCTGTCCCTCCCTTTTTATGTCCTTCCCTGGTTCAGCCTGTCCTGCCTGTTGAGTTCAACCGCTCTTCTCAGCACTTGCCACTTGCCTGCCCCTCCCCAGGCTGGGCGCTGGGGGCACAGAGATGACGCAGACCAGGGCTCTGCCCTCTGAGTGCTCATTTTATAGCACCCAGAGCACAGGCTGCACAGCCCACAGCCTGAGCTGGACTCTCCACTCGGCCCCTTTTAAGTTGTGTGATCTTGGGTCAACTACTTAACCTGAGTGTCCACTTCTTTATTTAACAATTGGGGCCAAAGTACCTTCACTTCAGGGCCACTGTGAGAATTAAATACAACCAAGTATGTAAAGCTCTCAACTTAGTGCACTGGGTACAGCGGGCCCTCAATCAAGTCAGCCTGCCTTCCCTCCCTCCTTCCCTCCCTCCCTCAACCCAGCTGCCTCTTCCAGAGGAGAGGGCCATGATGGGGCCTGTGCGCAGATGTGGAGCCCTTCCCCAGCTGGGGAACCGAAGACTCCAGGGTCAGATGGGCCCCTGCATGCAGGGCCCAGCCCTGTGCCGGGTGGTGTGGAGCTCGACCAGCCAGAGCTCTGCCTGCCAGGTGCTTTCTTTCAGAAGTAGACTCAGTCCTCTGACCTCTTTTTCTCTCTCCCAGTGGCTAATTAGGGCCGATTGTGGGCTCCTTTTTAGCCTTTCTTTTTCTGAACTTCCAACTGGCTTCTTTTTTTCCTTCCCCAGGGCAGGGCTGGAGACACACTGGCAGGGCCAAGCTGCATCCCCGCCACAGCCGGGCCCTGTGCTAAGGAGGGGGAGAGATGTCTACCGTGGGTGTGCCATGGGGGCTGCCGAGGTACAGAGTGCGGGGTTGCCTCAACAGGGAACAGCTTCTTGACTGCTCGGGCTGCTGTCCATTGTCCCGAGGTTCCTGACCTAAGTCCAGGTACATGTGGGGCAGCCAATTATCAATGTTCTGGCCAGCCTTCAAGGTCTTCCTGCGCACCTGCAGCCTTCCATAAAGTGATGAGCTCATAGAGATCCCCAGGGAAATCAGGCCTTTATTAGGGTTGGGGAAAACGACCGCAACCACACCTGAGGCTGAATGCTTTCTCTACCATTTTGGGATACAGTTGGGGAAGTCTAAGGACATTGAATGTGACCCACTGGGGGAAACTAGCACTAAGTCATCCTGGTAAATGGCCAACATGAAGCTGGAAAGGTAGCAGAGGCCCTGGGGCAGCAGGAAACAACCAGGCCTAGGCTGGTGTGGCAACCGATGATCTGTCTGCAAGGAGCGGCGCTCTCTGGGGGCTCCTTCGTGAGCTGGGAGCTCCAGCACTCCAGTGGTGAGAAATGAGTCAGCCATGAGTCCCAGGGCCAAGGATCGGCAGCAAAGGGGGCTGAGAGCCAAGGTGGGACCCAAACATCTTCAGTCACTAAGAAAGAACTGAAACTGCAGTGAAATAAACCTGCTCCAGCTGGTTAGAGAGGAGGAGGGAGGCAGGGGCTGGAGCCAGGAAGGGCTGTCACTTACCAAGAAGCACAGATCAATGGAAAGGGTAGGCAGGTCAGGACAATGTCATATAGGAGCTCTGAGCAGAAGCAGAGAAAGAGACAGGGGTGGGGTGATGGGTAAGGGGGGCAGTGGAGTCATCAGGAAGCTTTCCTAGAAGAAGAAGGTCACTATGAAGGTCAGGAAATCTGATGTCAGAAAAGTTTGGGAGGGGCTTCCCTGGTGGCGCAGTGGTTGAGAGTCTGCCTGCCGATGCAGGGGACGCGGGTTCGTGCCCCGGTCTGGGAGGATCCACATGCCGCGGAGCGGCTGGGCCCGTGAGCCATGGCCGCTGAGCCTGCACGTCCGGAGCCTGTGCTCCGCAACAGGAGAGGCCACAGCAGTGAGAGGCCCACGTACCGAAAAAAAAAAAAAAAAGTTTGGGAGGTAAACTGGAGGTGGGCTCACCAACAATCTTGAGTGTCAGAGCCTGTGCTGTGGTTACCTCTGCATTCCAGGTGGGTGCTGGGGGAGTGATGCTGGAGCCGCTCAGACCAAGGTGTCCTCCATGCTCCAGCTCCAGCTGGTGGAGGCTGCCACATGTTCTCATCACGCCTTCTCACCTGGAGCCGGAGACTGCTGCCTGACGGATCCTCTGCTAATGGCCTCCAGGTGTGTCCTTGGGCCCCTGGGGGGAGACATCATGGAGGACACAACCCCTCCTACCCAGTTCCCACTCCTCTGGTCACCTTCAGCCACAGAACCTGGGCTGGCCTGGGGCAGGCCATGGTGCACTGGTGCACTCTCACCCCAGGTGGGAGGGGTATCAAAGGTCAGACTGCCTCCTTCTCTGATTGGCTACTGATTTCTGAGCCCCCCTCTTCATTGTCACTTCTGGCTCCTTGGTGCCTTCAGTGCACGGGACCCAGGGGTAACATGAAAGTGGTCCTATGGAATAAGATGGCTGCATGGGCTACATCTCTCTGGGGAGAGGGGTTGGCCTGGTGCCTCCTCGTGAGACTAAGTGTGTCTGTGCCTATGGGTCTCCATGACTATGGGCCTGTTTCTGCACATCTGTAACTCTCTTTGCATGTCTGTCTTTGTAACCATTTGTCTCTATGTCTGAGGCTGTGTCTGTGTGTTTCTCTGTGTATTTCACAGCAAAGATTTCCTTGAGTGAAATGAATTCCATCAACGTTTATTGTCTAATAAATGGAAGTCCAATATCGTCCTTCCTGCTTCACCTCCCTAAGGCCTTAAATTTTCATTCCAGAGTTATTTCCAGCCTAAATGGGGTGTGGGGGAAAACCTGATCCATGCTCTTCTGGGGGTTATTTGGACTCAGGAAGGTAAGAGGCTCACGACTGATGAACTGCAAAGCAGCAAGGGTGCCAGAAATCACTCCCCTGTGGCTTGGAGCAGACCCCAAGCTCCAGACACCTTGTAGTCACTGGGTCTATCTTCTGGTATTCTGCTGGTCCAGGCTGATGCTTGAGCGAGTCTGTGCTCCTGGACCAGAGCTGATATTGACCACCAGCTTTATCATCACCCTCCTCACCATTACCTCCTTCTTCATCACCACCACTACTATCAACACCACCATTACCACTATCACCCCCTCTGCCATCACCACCACCATTACCATTGCTGTCATCATCCACACAAGTAGTATACCACAGTCACTGTCACCATCAACAACACTGTTCCATTACTAATGTCAGAGGTTTCTAGTTACATTTCAATAACTATTTCTCCTTCTTCCTCAGCAGTAAGGACCACAACTTTTTGTTGGAAAAATTGTCCCCCAGTTAAAAGACTATAGTTCCCAGGCACCTTGAAGCTAGTTAGATGTGACCATGCAAGTGAACGTGTTGGATGAAATTACGGAAAGTGCCCATAAAGGGAAGGGGCACCCTTATTTATCTTTTGCCTCCATCTGCTACCTGATGTGATGGCTGGTACCCTAGCAGCTATTTTGTACCACAAGAATGAGGACTACACCCTGGGGAAGGCAATGTGGGAGGCTGGAAGGAGTGTTGGTTTTCTATAACTGTGGAGAAACCATTCAGACTCTGGACTGCTATGTCTGGACTTTCTTTTATGAAAGAAAAGAAAATGAACTTCTACTTCTGTATCATTTAAGAGATTATTGTTTTGGGCATTCTGATACATACAGCTAAACCTAATCCTAATTAGTACACATCACCTCATATCGGTTTGCATTAAATAGTTCAGGCCAATGATCTGTATATGGAGGATGGGGTGGGAGGTGAGGGAGCTAGGCCATGAGGGGTGGGGCAAAGAGAGAGAAGGAGAAAGGAAGAAAGAGGGAGAGAGGAGGAAGAGAGGGAAGGAGGGAGGGAGGGAGGGAGACTGAGTGAATTCCCGGACACGGGACTGATTCCTACCCTTGGGAAGTAGCCATTCTAAGGCAGACAGTAGCAAGGATAGGCATTCAGCACCATGGACAGATCACGGAACTCAGTAATGAGGGGACAGAGCAGGAAAAGATGAGAAGAGTTTTGTGGTGGTGGTAATGGTTGTTTTCCTTCAAGGTATGTTCATTAATACCCACTCTGCACCAGGCACTGTACCACGAACGGTTCCAGGACAAATTTCCACCAAGGCCACATTTAGCTCCCCAGACCAGAGCAAGTATATCAACACGGAAGGCTTGCTAAAGAAGGAAGAACTGAGAAACCAGTTGAGGGGTGGAACAAGAAGACTGCATGACAGGATGGACAGATACTGAAGGATCGGGGACCCTCGAGCAGGGGGTTCCAGGTTGGAAAAGAGTGAGTAGGTCAATTGTTCTGTGAATTAAAGGAGAATTCAGCATTGGGTTAGAGTTAAAGAAGTGAGTTCTCAGGACCCTTCGATTCCTCGGGTACTGCATCAAAGATTCCAGTTTCTGGTCTGAGAAATCTATGATACTGTGATTGAGGGGTATGTGGAATCTATGATTAAGATGCTACAATTCTAATTCTAAGGCTCTGAGTCAGTTATCTACTGCTGTGTAACAAACCACCCCCCAAAACTTAATGGCTTAAAACAGCAACCACTTTATCTGTTCACAATTCTGTGAGTCAGCAATTTGGGCTCGGGCCAGCTAGTTCTCTTGGTCTTATCTAGGGTCACTCAGGCAGCTGGAATCAGCTGGAAGATCATCTGGGAGTAGGTTGGTCTAGAGGGCTTCAGCAGGATGGCTCATTGCTGGTCTCTTCCTCTAAGAGGCTTACTTTGGTTTCTATACATGGACATCTCAGGGGAGCAGGAAGAGGGGAGCCCCCAGGCACAATCCCTTTTTAACCCTCTGCTTGCATTACATTTGCTGATGTCTCCATAGCCAAAGGAATTCACATGGCCAAACCAAAGTCAGTGTGGGAAGGGACAGCATAAAAGTGTGGATACAGATAGGCAGGTTTCATTGGGAAACATTAATATAACAACCTACCGCAGGCTCTAAGTGCTTCACCACCATTCATATTACCAACACCATGTCTTATGTTCTGATTCAAACAGACCATGGCTCTGTGGCTCTCGGAGTCTGTGGTTCTTAGAATTCAACGTTTTGATTCTAAGATTCTGTAATTTTAGAAGTAGAAGGCTTGGTACAGCTCAAGAGGCTCATGAGGACCCAAGAGGATGCTAGGGAAGTCGAGCAAAGTAAGACTAAGCAGGAACCCACATGCCTCTTCCATTCCCATCCCTCAGCCCCCAATTTCCTGCTACAGCAGGCAGTGGGATGAAATGGGAATCAGAAATCCTAGATTATAGACCTTGTTCCATCATTAGTCTGAGGTGACCCCAAGCACAGCTCTTAACCTCCCAGTGTTCTCATATAACCAATGGAGATATCAATCCCTGTCTTCCAAATGACACAGAACAGTGGTGAAGCCAGGAGACCTGGGCCCACTAACTTCCATTATCAGGAGCCTGACCCTGACACAGCTTAGGAAGACGGTTTTGCTCCCAACTTCTCAAATTATATCTGCAGCTGCTGAGACCCTGAGTTTTAAGGAAGCCAAGCTTTAAATATGTTATTGCCCTTTGTCTGTCCTAACCTCTACCTGCAAAAGAAAGGAAGGGGGTTGGGGAGGAGGGGAAAAAAGAATCCAGCTCTGCTCCTTTCCCTTTCCCCCACCCACTCCTGTCCCTGACTTACACTGGAATCCTGGGGCCAGACCCTGCCCGGCCTTGAGCCTCCATCTGCTCTGCCCGTTAGCTTCCCCAAGAGGATGGAGGCAAAAAGCAGCTCCATGAGAGGAGACCTAGACCTAGACCAGGGCAGCAGCTCGTGAAATGTAACAGCTAGAGGGACTAGCGGCAACCCAGAGGCTGAACCACCTTGTAGCACAGGTGAGGAAATAGAAGCCCAGAGAGGGATAGGGACCTGATCAAAGTCCCACAGCCAGCCAGCAGCAGACGAAGACCAGAAGCCAGATGGGGTCGTCCTCTTTTCTAAACTTCAGTTTCCAATTCTAAACTGGGGATGACAAACCCAGCCTGGGGCACCACTTAGAAACTGTAAAGCACAGTGCAAAGGTAGTAAGAAATCGGTATTTTTCCCCATGGCCTGGAAGTCTGGGTGGAGGAGGGTGGGTTGAGGCGCAGGCAGGAGCACTTATGACTTTCAGAGGATTCATCCAACCCATTTATTCTAGCCTTTCCCCAGAGGCCCAGGCCACAGAGTGGAGGAGGAGGGTATTAAATATCGGAGAGTTATTTAAAAGCTGGTTGCCCGCCCCTCAGAAGCAGAGTGTGGCCTCTGCTGACTCAATGGAGAAAATGAATCTTGGGTCTATGGATTTTCCTGTGTCTCATGGCAGTGGGGGGAGGGGGGAATGAGAAACGGGAACAGCAAAGCCTGCAGTGGAGTTTTCCCCTCCCCACCAGCGCAGATGCTACGCAAGAGAACCTGGGGCCTCCCCCGCTACCTAATGACTGAGCTTCATCATGTCAGGCCTGCCGGGCTGCTCCTCCACTTGTCTCAGAGAAAGGGGGGGGCAGAGGGAAAGGGAGGCCAGCGTGAGGGCCGCCAGGATAAAGGGAGCCTGGATTGCAGGCTGCTACAGCATCAGACTTAGGAGGACCCCCAGACTATCCTACCACTGCTCTATAATTGGGGGGGGGGCAAGTTCAAGGTCACATGTTAAAAAGGTGGGGGCACCAACTTGGGCAAGTCACAGCATTACCTTCCCCTCCATGACCCTCATCCCTAAAAGGCCAAGGGGCACAGGATTCAAAAGCCCTCCGAGATCAGCCCGTGCACACACACCTTTGAAGAGAGGGAAACAGAGCTGGAAAGGCAGACTTGTCTACAGGCTCCAGTAACATTGAGTTGCCCCTAATGGACAGAATGGAGCTGGAGGCAGATGGGGAAGGGCTACCTGCTGGGTGACCTCAGGGAAGTTGAAAACCTCTCCAGGCTCCCTACCAAGGCTTCGTGGAGCTTATAAAGGGTAAGGCCTTTTTAGGGAGAAAAGGGTATAGGAGGTTTAGGGGAAGGAACAGCTCCTTGAAAGGCTGAGAGGGGCTCTGGGACCTAGTGGGGTAATAAACTCAAGAACTGGGGTCCAGCGTGGCTGACACGGGGGATTCTCAACCTGGCACAGGGCAGACAGGATCATTCTGCCTGGGTGGGGCTGGGTGATTCATTTGCTGAGTCCTAAGGAAATCCTGAGTGCCTGTGCTCTTTGCCCACAGGCTCCCCTGGGATCCGACCCAGTCACACTCCCTAGAGAGATAACCTAGGATGGGGAGGGCTGCGGCAAAGGAGATGAGCAGGAAACCTGAGCTCCTGTCAGGCGGGTCCCAGTTAGCTGTGCAACCTTGAGGAAAGCACTTGACCTTTCTGGGAGGCCGTCTCCTGGTGTAAAATGTAGATGGAGGATCTTCACCTAGCTTGCTTCACAAGGGTGGATCGAGCCAGAGATTTTTAAATCATTATTTCATTTTGTAAATGTTCCCTGGTGCCTTCTCCATGCTGAAACTCTGAGCTGTGGGCTGACAACACAAGAAATCAGACAGTTCTGAGCCCCAATTGCTGACAGTCAGGGGGCTCAGGAGAGCTCTAGCCCTCTGATCACTCAGTGAAGTTCAAAGGAGAGAGAAGGAAGCCATGAAGGCTTCCTGGAGGGGACAGAACTCAAGCTGAGCCCTGAGGGACAGTAGGCTGGACTGGAGAAATAGAATCAAGGGGAGAGAGCACCTCAGGTGGGGCAAACAGCGAGCAATCCACTCGATGCATCAGAGAATAAACACACAGCCTCAGACACAACTGGACATACATTTATTGAACACCTACTGCATACTGAACACTGACAACCCCAAGACGGAGAGGGCTATTCCTCCCGAGAACAGAGAGCCCCAAATGGCTCACAGACTTGGTTCTGGGGGAACCTGGACAGAGAAAAGGAACACCTGCACAAAGAGGAGGGTGGGGAGAAGGCAGGGTAGAGGCATATACGGAGACAGCAAGTGGAGACTCACTCCTTTTACTATCTACCAAGAATTTGAGGTATTGAGAGATGAAGGAACATGGAACAGAGCAAAACGACATGGGAACTAATTAGTCCCAGAAAAGGGCAATGCCTCATCTAGAGTCACAAGGATGCTAGGTGGCCAGACCCTAATGATATGGCTTTTCTTGTTTCAAAACCTTTTCCCTTCACGTTATCACAATAGCTCTGAAAGGACCAGGAATGACAGGAATTCAAAAGCCCACCTACTTTGCAGAAGTAGAAGCTGACAGCCCAGAGGTGGAGAGAGGTCCAAGGTGACACCAGACCCACCCTGGCATCTGTTCTTGACCTCAGGTTCCTGGGGTCAGGATGAAATTTCCCTGTGGTGCTGGCCCCTCTCAGTTGCAGCTGCTACCTTCGACAAAGCCCTGGGCAAGGACCCTGGGGCCAGGTTTCTAGGCAAAGCCCTGAGGACCATAGGCTTTGTGGCAAGTCCCTGGCCCTCTGGCCTCACCTCCCCATTTATAAAACACAGTCATTGCCTTGTTCTCTGCCACCTGATGGTCCTAGGTTCCCTCTGGTCCTCCTTTCCCCAACTGAGGTGTCTAGCACCTGCACACACGCCCCAACCCCCTACCACCAAAGCTGCCTGCTACTTAGCAGGCATCAGCCCATCAGAAACCAGCTGCCACGGGACCTGGGGAGGGAGATCGGGCCTTGGCAGTTGGTCTGTGATTTCTTAGTGGCTGGAGGCAGAAGGGGCTCTATGCAGCAGGACAGAAAAGCAAAGACCTTTTCATTCATTCATTCATTTACGAACATTTACTGCACAGTCTCCTGTGCTAGTCCCTGTACCGGAAACACAATAGTGAAGAAGAGCCAGTGTCTCCCACTGGGGGAGATGTCATGGCTGGGGCTTGGAGCTGACGTGGACCTGGACTGGGGTGAGTGCAAGAGCTGAGGGCTCAGCCTCAGTGGCATCTGTTTGAGCTCTTGTGCCCATATGAGAAAAGACACCACACCCTGTTAATTCCACAGACCGAGGGCAGGCGTGGGCTCAGGGTGTGTTGGCCGACCTCTGGATACACGTGCTTGCACGCAGGAGTCTGTAAGCTTGCCCCTCTGAGAACACACCCAGGCACTTGCATGGCCCCAGAGGTAGGAAGGTTCAAATATGCATGTGCTTATGAATCTACGGACACATGTCAGGATGCGCTCAAATCTATGTTTCTATGTGCACGTGTACGAATGAGCCTGCATGTACTTGCAAGAGGCACATCTGAGGCTGCCTGGAACTGTGCACAAGCTTATGCAAGCCTTCCTATGCATGTGTATGCACACCCAAGTGAGCATGAGTGTGTGTGTGCTTACGCGTGAACACACCTAGGTCTGTTTACGTGCTAAGCTTGCTTCTATGTGTACACGTGCATGTACAATTGCACACGTACATCTGTACAGACATGGCCAACATGCCTGTGCAAGTTACTATTCTCATCTGCCAATACTTGGGAGTGACAATGGGGACAGGGGAGAGAAAGGGGAAGGGGAAGGGGAAGGGGAGGCCACCCCCCCCACCCCCAGCATCCACAGCCCTGGGCCTTAACAATGGCCCTTGTCTGAGACCCAGGCCACTGCAGGGTCTACATCTTTTCCTACCTCTTCTCCTTAAGTGGTGTTGATCTGTTGGTTGATCAGTTAAATATAACCTCAGGGAAGGAGTCAACCCAACAATCCCTAATTCAGGTGAAAGAGAATGACTCTTAGGTTGGGGGAAGCCTCTATCCCAACCAGCTCTGCTGATACCAGAAGGGCTTTCGGATCAAGTGTCAGCCTCTCCAGGCTGAATAATTCATGCCAAGGCAAGGAGTGCTCCCTTCTCAGGAGTCTGTCCCTTTAAATCAGGTCTGGAGCTTCCCAGTTCTGGAAAAAAAAAAAAAAAAAAAAAAATCCAGAACAAAACAAACCTATAAACAGCTCAGCCCTGGCCCCTTCTGAGACCCCCACTCCCTGCTGCAAAATCTGCTCCCGGTCTCAGAAACCCTCCTAACCCAGTCAACATTTACAGGTGAGGTACCCTGGAGGGGAGGAGGGGCAGCTGATGGTATCCAACAACCCTAAGGTCCTGAGACCCAGAACAGCCTAGCGGGGGTACCAAGGTGCTGGGGCAGGGAGGGGACAGCAAAGAGCTGAATCACCACACCCACTGGGTCCCCGGGCCTAGGAGAGTGCTTGGGGGAAGAGTCCAGCCTGGTGAAGGAAATCAGATGGAAGAACTCCCTGCAGAGCAGCCAGTGACTTGGGGGGAGGAGGGGTGGAAGGAGGAGGGGATGTCGCTGACTTCCTCGGGGTGGATGGGGTGGGGTGGAGAAGACGTTGGTCTCCCGGGACTCGCAGGGTTGTTGACCGAGCCAGGCCTGATGTAACTGGGGTGGCAGAGGAGGGGGCTGAGGATGGGATTTCCCTCACTCCTAGCACAGCCCTCTCCTTGATCTCAAGGATAAGGTAGAGGCTGAAAAATGAGGAACTTTCCCAGCCCACCCCTCATCCCTGCCTGCGCTGGTAGGAGGAGCCCTAAAGTCCTTCCCCCAAATTCTCGGCCGGCCGGTGATGCTGACCCACCTGCCTGCTCTCCCTAGCCCGGCCCCACCCCACCCCACACATCCCAGAGAGGGAGGGGGAAGGTACCAGCCTAAGCGCGGGGGCTAGGGAGGAGATGAGGGGGAAATAAGTCAGAACCTCGGAAAGCCAAACTTCTCAGCAGTCCGGGAGCCCAGAGGGGGTAAGAGAAAGAGCAGCCGCCGAAAGCCCTGGTTCTCGGGAGCCTCCCACCCCGCCTCTCCGCAAGGAGGGCGCGGAGACACCGCCGGGGGCGGAGGAGGAGGCCGGGAGGCGGGGAGGGGGGAGGCAAACCCTGCCCACTCGGCTCCGAGCCCAGAACGGCCGCAGAAGTCGGAGGCCGGTGCGCAGGGCGAAGAGGGCACCGGGGGCGGGGGGCTCCGCTCCCCGCCTGACCCCTCTCGCCCCAGCCAGGAAAGTGAAGGCTCCTCGGACTATAGAGCCAGCGGAAGAACAGACCACAACCGCCGGGCGCTCCCGATCGAAGACTTGCCCCACCCGCCCCCCTCCCCGCCCCCACGGGGCTCCGAACTCACTGGTGAGCGCGGCGGCAGCCGTGATGGCCCCGCGCGCGGGACAGCCGGAGCACAGGGGTCCGCTGCTGCCGGGGCTGCTGCTCCTGGCGGCGGCGCTGAGCCGACCCGCCGCACCCTGTCCCTTCCAGTGCTACTGCTTCGGCGGCCCTAAGCTGATGTTGCGCTGCGCGTCGGGCGCCGAGCTCCGGCAGCCTCCGCGGGACGTGCCACCCGACGCGCGCAATCTCACCATCGTGGGCGCCAACCTGACTGTGCTGCGCGCGGCCGCCTTCGCCGGCGGGGACGCGGACGGGGAGGAGGCGGAGGCGGAGGCGGCGGGTGGCGTGCGCCTGCCGCTCCTGACCGCTCTGCGCCTCACGCACAACAACATCGAGATGGTGGAGGACGGCGCCTTCGACGGGCTGCCCAGCCTGGCGGCGCTCGACCTGAGCCACAACCCGCTGCGCGCTCTGGGCGGCGACGCCTTCCGCGGGCTGCCCGCGCTGCGCTCCCTGCAGCTCAACCACGCGCTGGCGCGGGGCGGCCCCGCGCTGCTGGCCGCGCTGGACGCCGCGCTCGCCCCGCTCGACGAGCTGCGCCTCCTGGGCCTGTCGGGCAACGCGCTTAGCCACCTGCCGTCCGCCGCGCTGCGCCGGCCGCGCCTGGAGCAGCTGGACGCGCGCCTCAACGCGCTGGCCGGCCTGGGCCCCGACGAGCTGCGCGCGCTAGAGCGCGATGGCGGCCTCCCCGCGCCGCGCCTGCTGCTCGCCGACAACCCCCTGCGTTGCGGCTGCGCTGCGCGCTCCCTGCTGGCCTGGATGCGCAACGCCACGGAGCGCGTACCCGACGCGCGGCGCCTGCGCTGCGCCTCCCCGCGGGCGCTGTACGACCGGCCTTTCCTGGACCTGGACGAGGCGGGGCTGCGCTGCGCCGAAGGCGACGCCGACGGTCGCGGGGAAGAAGTGGAACTTGCCGGCCCGGAGCTGGAAGCCTCCTACGTCTTCTTCGGGCTGGTTCTGGCGCTCATCGGCCTCATCTTCCTAATGGTGCTCTACCTAAACCGCCGTGGCATCCAGCGCTGGATGCGCAACTTGCGCGAGGCGTGCCGGGACCAGATGGAGGGCTACCACTACCGCTACGAGCAGGACGCAGACCCGCGCCGCGCGCCCGCCTCGGCCGCCCCCGCCGGTTCTGGGGCCACTTCCCCCGGTTCGGGCCTCTGAGCTTCGCTTGTTGGGACTTGGGGATTACCCCTGATGACCTGTCCCGAGGCCGTGGGTATGAGACACCCGCGAACTTGGGGCTTTGAGACCTACGCCTGACCGATCTGAGACCTTTGGATTATGGCATCTCCCCCACCTGGAGGCCCCAAGCTCTACCCCCCTCCCCAGCCTCTGAGAGCTGTCACCATCAAAGATCCAGAGACACTCTCTTCTGATTCCAGAAACCCCATCCACCCATCCCAAGCTCTGACAGCCCTCCTGAACCACCAGAAGCCCCCTCCCCCTTTCAGCACTCACCCAGAGACCCTGTCCTTCAATCCGAAGGCCCTGGGACTGCTTCCACTACCCTGTGCTTTGAACCCAGACCTCTCAGCAGGAAACATCCCCCTAGACTACACTCCAGCTTGCAGCCCTCAGCTCCCTTCGAGGGCTCAGGGACCCTCACATCCCATTCTGGTCTCAGAAGCACAGCAACCCCACCAGAAGGTTTCTGTGGACTTTGAGCCTTTCTTCTCGTTTGGGAGCTCTTAACTCTCCATCCTGCATAGAACCTACATCCCGGGAGTCTGAGGGTTGGGCACCCTCCCCCAATCTGAGGTTGTATTTCATACCACCCACCACCCCAGCTCTTGCTCAGGCCCCTCCCTTCCTTGGCCCAGGCTTGGGGTTCAGCTCTTCTCTATCTCTCCCATCCGAGGGACAGGCACACCCCTTTATAGCCTTAGCGTGGAGCTGATCCTCAGCCTTTCCCACTTTTGGCTCTGATACCCTAATACTCAGTCCTTGTCCCCAATCTCAAACTCTCAGCTCTTCACCCCGATCTGAGTTTCTTCCCCCTGCCCAAGTCTTAGGCTCTCAATTCCTCCTACATCCGTCGCTTCCACTCAGTACCCACACAGCCACTCACTGGCTCAGGGTCCAGTGAGGAATCCATCCCTGGGATATGCCCAGCCCCCTTTCCTCTTAAGGATGAGCTCTCTAGCCCTGCAAAACAGGCGCAGATGTGAAGCACCCCGCAGCCATACTAGCAGATCCCCATGGGAGATGCTGGAGGAGAGAGTCCTGGGGGTGCAAAGTAGATGGTCTGGCCTCACAACCAGGGTCACCCGACCATTTTGCCACAGAGAGGGGTGGGGGAGGGGCTCTGAAGGGCTGGGAGCTGCTGGCCACATTCTCTTTCCCACCCATGTGACCCTTCTCCCTTGGAGAGTCCTCTCTGCCACCTCCCCACCGCTGTCCCCCCGTATGCCTTCTGGAAGAGGAAGGGAAAAGCCCTCCGGTCCAGGGTCATAGCCTCAGCGCCCTGCCTTCTTCATGATCCCAAAGCACAACTGGTGAGTGGGAGGGGCTGCCTCTCCCCGACTCCCACCCCCTGGGTCAGGCAGAATGGCTGGCCTGTGCTGCCTCTGCACGCAGGAAGTCACCCTCCTTCAACATATTGCCTGAGGCCTGCCTTCCCACCCCACCCTGGAAATCTGGATCTCCCTTGGGCAGTTTTCTATAAAGTCTGCAATAATCTCAGATACTCTGCTCTTGTAAACGGTGCCATGTCATTCCTGCTGACCTTGGGTCATTAAAGGGGGTGGGAGGGGACACTTAGAGCAGTTTAGACCTTCCTGAGGTGAAGCAGGGACTCTTGATGTCTTCTCCCGGACTGTGGGAGAAGAAAAGGGCTCTGACTGTACATAGTAAGCTTGAGGCTAGACACATGGAGGGACTTCCCACTGGGATGGCATTGCTCTCCAAACCAGTTCGCTTTTTATGCTGAGACAGTGTTATCCGCAGCCAGGGTAGGGTCCTGCACTTTCTCTACATCCTCTTACCCTTCGGTTCCTCATCACTGCGGTGGGGTGGAGGGTCACGGGGGAGATGTAGTTGGACTGACAGACACTAGCATCAGATGAGGCTATCAGGGAACAAATCCAGCTGCAGACAATCAGAGGCAGTTAATTCAGACAGAAAAGAGGAAGAATCATTATTTGCTGCTTTGACATCGTCCCCTCTGTTGAACTACCTGGTACTCCCTTATGTCCTGTGTCACGCCACGCTTTCCTGGCTAGAGGGTTAAGACCTGCACCTTGGATATGTGAGAGGCTGAGAAGAGAGGTGGCCTAGCAGTGGGGGACGTGGATAAAATAGCCCCTTGAGATATGTGGAACAAGGAGACGGGTGGGTTCTGGGCCAGTAGGGCCAGGATAAGAGGCTCCTACCTCAAGGTTCCCAGGCTGGATTATTTTACATTCAGGGTCTCAGAGCCCTAGAACCACATGGCAGAAGCCTAGAATTCTGGCATTTTAGAATCTTAGGGTTGTGTAATTCTAGAATTTTTTTTTTTTTTTTTTTTTTTTGGTACGTGGGCCTCTCACTGTTGTAGCCCCTCCCGTTGTGGAGCACAGGCTCCGGACGCGCAGGCTCAGCAGCCATGGCTCACGGGCCCAGCCGCTCCGCGGCATGTGGGATCTTCCCGGACCAGGGCACGAACCCGTGTCCCCTGCATCGGCAGGCGGACTCTCAACCACTACGCCACCGGGGAAGCCCTAATTCTAGAATTTGTGTCTTCTAAACATTGAAAGGGACCTCAGAGGTAACGTGGGAAGGCTCATAAACTGTATAAGTGAGGAGCACCCTCTCTCGACGAGCTTACTCCCTCCCCTCCTGGGAGCATCCCTTCCATGCGGTGCCGGAGAAATCTGCCTGGGACTCCCTGACAGTCCCAACTCTGCGCTGAGGCCAGGAGCACACCTCACCCCAGGACAGCTCTTCACAGAGTGGTTGGCAGGGCACGAGCCTCCTCATCTTCTCCCAGCAAATTCCCTACCCCTTCTCCCGGTCATTCCTCGTGAGAAGGGATTAAATTCTCTTGAAGCATTCCCATCCATCAGTGACCTTCAAAGGGTGCTTTGCCAGTCGCGTAGGGGGAAATGGTGGTGTTCTCTCTAACACAGGTTAGAGAACTGTGTCTCTAACAGGTCACCCTGCCCACCACCCCACCCCACCCCCTGCCCCCGCCGCCCAATTCCAAAGACGTAATGTAATGTAGCCTAAGACTACATTAAGTCCTGGCAAATAAAACATACTGCTAGCTGTGGTACACTGTCAGCAAAAATCTTTGAGGGTTTTAGATGAGAGCTGATGCTAAGCTAAATATCAAACCAATAGTTGTCAAAAATAAACTAATTGAGTACCTAATGTATGCCAATTGACATTTAACCTTAGTGCCATTCACACTCCCATTAAATGTTGTCTCTGAGCAGCTTCCCTTCTTGTAGCCTGTCAGTGGCCTTTGGCTTTATGGAACTATCAGCAGGGCCCCAGGGCCCCAGCCTCCTCTGCAAATCCAGCCATTTTCTTAGTCTCTACTAAATACAACTTTGTCAGTCCTAGAAAAGCTAATGACCCAGAGGAGAAATTCTATTCAATCAAGTTCTAGAGAAAAGACGTCCCAGGAAACCATGAGAACTCAGAGTAAGGACCCCTGTACCCAGCCTAGGGAAATTTCTTAAAGTCACATTTGAACAGTGTTTTGAGGGATGAGTAGGAGTTGCAGAACAGAGAAAGATCAGAAGTATCAGCTTGTACAAAGGCCTAGATGCAGGAAGATCTGTTAGTCTGATAATTCAAGAAGACCATTAATGGCTGGGGGTAGCTAGGACGATGTGTGTGGATAAGATGGTTCTGCGTTCCCTTCATTCTCCACTGGGAGGAACTAGAGGGACTTCCACCCTCAGAGAAGTCAGGGAAGTGGGGAGGTGTGCTATGTGGGCCAGGAGAACCGCGTGGTGCTCTTACTTGTTCCTTCCTTCTGCCCATCCTTTTTGTGCCAGGCCTTATGCTGGACACAGGAGACAGAGAGAGGAGTCAGCTAAGCCGTGCCCATGGGAAGCCAGAGGGGGAGGGGGGTAAGGGAAGGGGCCACAAAGAGGTCTTGCAGGAAAAGGTGAGATGGAGGGGTCTGGCTGGCCCTCCCCTGACACCCTGATGTCACCCACTCACTGCAGACCCTCTTTCAGCAGTGCCAGGGACTCACCGAATGGTTAACCTCCCCCTCTAATCAGATGCTGTGAATGCTGCTGGAAGTTTGAGGTGGGCAGGTGACTGCAGGGGCCAAGTGCCAGGGGGGAAGCTCCATCCAGGATGTGCCCTTAAAGAGCAGGTGGGCTAGAGAGCAGGTAGAGGAGAGAGAAAACGTGTGTGACTGTCAGAAGTGTGAAACACATCAAGGCAGCTCAGCACCGAGAAACACGTCAGACTTCCTGGGCTTCTGTGACCCTGTAAAAACTGAAATTTCCTCTCAAACACAAAGGGGAGCCACGATCACCATCTCCTTGAGAAGCCTTTTACTTCTGCGACCCCTTTCCTACCCAGGCCCCTCAGGTCTGGGGTGGGAATAAGTGAGGGCCCAGCTGGAGTCCAGAGGACTGGGTTTCAGTCTGAGCTCAGCATGACTTGCCACGTCGCCTGGACCCCAGTCAGTCAGAAGCATTGGTTAGGCCCTACTGTGTGCTGTGTGCTGGGGATTCAGCAGTGAACACAGCAGGGCCGGCTCGTGCCTTTCTGGTTCAGTCCGACCCCGACTGTGGACACCCCCTGCCCGTCCCTGGCTCCAGGTTCCTTCCGTCAGACCAGGGCTGGACTTGTGACCTCCAGAGGCACTCGCTGCTCTCACTGAAGTCCATCTCCTTCTTCATTAAGTCTCTGCCTGGCAGACTCATGGCCCTAATTTACCGGCATGGCCTTTCCCGGACTGGGAGAAGTTACAGGGGCAGTTAATATTCCTGTGGTAATGAACTTGGCTGCCTTCAGAGTCCCCGCCTTTGCCCCCTACCCCTCCCTCTCCACCTCCACCCTCTTCCCTCAGCCCTGCCTCACAGCGATTTGCCCGGGGATGGCCAGTCCCATGGAGACCCCCTCAACTAACCCTTCAGTGTACTAGTGGGGAAGTTGTGGCCCAGCGAGTGCAGGAGCCCATCCAGGTCACACAGGGTGTCAGGAGCAGAGCAGATCCAGAGCTCAGGGTGCCCCCTGGGGCCATCCCTGCCCTGCTCTGGGTCTGAGTATCTGGCAGTTCTGCCCCATCTCCAAACTCTGTATCTCCACCCCTGTGGTCATTGCCACCTGCGGCCAGGCCTGTGGTGCCCTGGAGATGAGCAAAAAGCCAGCAAGGAAAAGGTGGAGAGCTCTCTTCAGCCTCCATCAGCAGCTTCCAGGAGGCCTCAGAAACCTGCCCCAGCCTCTTGCAGGCAGACACTCTGATGGGGGCTCCTTCTCAAGGGAAGGGGCATCTCTACCCTCTCCGAGAGGAGAAAGGGGCTTGTTCTGGACCCGCAGGCTCTGAGGTCCCCCTGCATGAAACTCATCCTTCCTGAGTCTCTCCTCTCTGCCGAGCACCTGCTGAGATGGACCATACCCGGCTCCTGTGCTTAGTAAAGATGGGGTCACTGTGATAATGGAGGCATGGGGGCCCCAAACTAAGGTGACCATCCAAACTAGGAAACTTTGGAGAGTGAAAGGGACCTCTATTAATAATTACACTGGGGGGGCTTCCCTGGTGGTGCAGTGGTTGAGAGTCCGCCTGCCGATGCAGGGGACACGGGTTCGTGCCCCGGTCTGGGAAGATCCCACATGCCGCGGAGCGGCTGGGCCCGTGAGCCATGGCCGCTGAGCCTGCGCGTCCGGAGCCTGTGCTCCGCAACGGGAGAGGCCACAACAGTGAGAGGCCCGAATACCGCCAAAAAAAAAAAAAAATAATAATAATAATTACACTGGGACAAGAATAAACTAGGACTGTACCAGGCTGTTGGGCCCTGGGCTACAATGACTTTTGACAAGACTTGGAGGGGAAAAGAAAAAGTGCCAGACTGCTAGACTAGCTAGTCTGCCAGCTCTAGATAACTGATACACCCCCTGTCCTTGCCCCTGTCCTCCAGCCATGCTAAACAACTTCCTGAATACTACTCTCTAGCCGCACCAGACTACTCAGATTTTAGTAACAGAGCCCAGCTAGCTATTCCAGTCTCCATGCCTTGCTCACACAGTACCCTCTGCCTGGGATGCCTTACCCCCAACAGAGAGCAGCAGGACAGCTCAATGGTCCCCTCTGCTTTCCTGACCTCACCCTCTTCTTCCTGTCTCTGGACACCCCCAGACCTTCATTTGGACTGATTTGTTTTCTGGCCCATTGTCTGCACCAGACCAGACACTCCCTGCAGGGGCTGGGCCCAGTTCCCTTTTGGGTGCCTGACCCTGGTGCACAGAGATTTCTGAGCACTGCACCCCACAGAAGACCAAAGCGCAGAGGAAGAGGCATCACGCAGGGCTCGCTCTGGCCTCCTTCTGCTGTATGTCTGATGCCCACTCCCTTTAAGTCCCACAACCTCTCACCTTGTTGAACTGAGGCTGCAGTTATAGAAGATGCCTGCATGGTCAGCTCCTTGTTACTATTCAATAAAGTGAGAGAACAGAAAGAAAATGCAGCTTTAGAATATGTAATCATGTAAAACATAATTTAGCTTTAGCTTTTAGACTTTGACTTTTTAATACAATTATAGCTTTCTGGCCCTCCATTTGGAATTCTTGTCCAGCGTCCTATCTGGGCAACATCTACCACCGACAGCCTGTCTCAGCCTTGGTTCCTTGACCCAGGGAGCTATAGTGACATCTATTGGCCAATTTGTGAGAGTGGCCGCAGTTTTAACTTTTTTCCGTACATGCGCCATCTGCTGGTGAACATGGGAATGTTCCTTCTTTCATTTAGTCAAATCCATTCAGCAAGTATTTTATAAAGTGCCTACTATGCGCCAAGCACTATGCTAGGAAGAAGCTGGCAGTTGTTCTAGGCACTTTACATATATTAACCGATTTTAGCCTGATGACAATTCTATGAAGTAGGTGTTATTATTCCTACTTTACAAATGAACAAACTAAGACAAAGATGAATAATTTGCTCGTTGCTAATAAAGGAGTCAAGTTGGGGTTAGAACTCAGAGCCCATGTGCTTGCACCAAGAACAATAAACAAGTAAGATACCTCTTATGAGGGAAATGAACAGAGTGTTGTAAGAGTGATGGGAAAGGTTGTCCTTTGAATGGGGTAGTCAGGCAGGCTCCTCTGAGAAGGTGGCTTACCCTGAACAACGGGAAGGAAGGAGCTCTGCAAACCGCCTAGGAAAGATCAATCCAGGCAGAAGAAACAGCGAGTGCAAAGGTTCTGAGACTGAATATTCAAATATTGAGTGGGAGGCCAGTTATGACCATTCTACCTTCCAATAGTCCTTCTGCTTCCCCACCTGGCCCCAACCTCTACATCTCTCAGCCGGATCCCTGTCCCAGCTTCCTTCTTGATCCCTTTGCCTCCAGCCTTCCCCTCTGGTCCATCCTCTGCAATGCAGCCAGAGTGATCCTAAAAGTGCATGAAGCTGATGCATCTCACTGCCTTGCTTAAAACCTGTCCCACCGTCTTCTGGATAAAAAGCTCTTTGGACAGATTCTCTTTAACCTTCCTCCCCATGGCTATGGTCTGCTCCTATCTCCTGTTAGCTCTTCTGCTTCCCTTCATTCTAGCCAAACTGAAGTCCTTACAATTCCTTGAAGGTCCCAGGTTGTCTCACCACCTGGGGCTTCCCGTGGGCCACCCCTTCTATCTGGAATGCCCATAGCCTCTCCTCACCTGCTTAACTGCTTCTCATCCTTCAAAACTCAGTTGAAGCAATTCCCTTTCTAGGAAGCTTGCCTTATTTCCTATCCCACCCGCCCCTCTTTAGTGCTCCCATGGCACACCATGAGTATGTGTCAGCCCCCATCTCCAATATCCCTCAACATCAAGTCCAAATCTTTTTCGTCACGCCTTACATTCCTGTGAATTCGTGAACTCATTGAAGAAAGGGACTGTCTTATTAATCTTTGTGTCTTCAAGGTCCAGCATAAGCCCCAGCAAATGGTACATGCCCAGTAAATAGTTTGCGATTTGTGAGCTATAGATTGTTTAGTTTCTTTTTCTTTTTTTTCTTTTTTTTTTTGCTTTTTAACGAGATACATATTTGCATAGAGTAAAAACCCACTCTTTTTTGGCATACAGTTTATTTTGACAATCAAGATATGGAACAGTTCCATCACCCCCCCAAATACCTCCTGCTGCCCCTCTGTAGCCAACCCTTCCTCAACTCCAGCCACTGGCAACTAGTGGTCTGTTTTCCATCCCCATAGTTTTGCCTTTTCCAGAATGTCCTATAAATAGATGCATACATATTTATCCTTTTAAGTCTAGCTTCTTTCACTTAGCATGATGCGTTTGAGATTCATCCTTGTTGTTGTACTACTAGTTTGTTCATTTTTATTGCTGAGTAGTATCCCATTGTATGGCTGTACAAGAGTTTATCCATTCACACTAGTTGAAGAGCATTTGGGTTGTTTCCAGTTTTTGAGTTATGAATGCATCCATTATTAACGTTCACAGACAGGTTTTTGTGGGGACATAACTTTTCATTTATTTGGGGAGTGGAACTTCTAAGTCTTACAGTAAGTATCTTTAAACTTATAAGAAACTCTGCCAAACTGTTTTCCAAAGTGTCTGTACCATTTGGTATGCCCACCAGCCATGTGTGCGTTCCAGTTCCTCCACACCCTCGCCAGCACTATTTATTGGGAAGAACAATTGGATAGCCTTTGCACCTTTTTGGAAAATCAGTTGATATATACAGGTCTATTTCTGGATTCTGGAGTTCATTCCATTGATATAGGTGTCTATTCTTTCACCACTACCACACTGTCTTCATTACTGTAGCTTCATTGTAAGTCTCGAGATCAGTTAGTAGGCAACTCCAATGTTGTTCTTCCTTTTAAAAATTGCTTGGCTATTCTAGTTGCTTTACCTTTCCCTATAATGTTTAGGATCAGCTTGTCTACACATACAAAAGAAAAGAAAAAGTCCCGCAGAGATCTTGATTTGGACTGCATGAATCTATAGTTTGTAGAGAATTGACATCTTCTAATCCATATCGAATCCATATTCAACATTGAATCTTCCAATCCATGAACATAGTACATGTCTCAATTTGTTTAGGTCTTCTTTGATTTCTTTCATCAGTATTTTGTGCTTTAGAGAGGTACATAGAGATTATGCACATATTTTCCTATTTATACCTAAGTATATTTCCATTTTGGTGCTATTGTAGGTGGTATTATCTTTTTATTTGGCATTGTCTTTTAAATTTCAAGATCCAGTTGTTTGATGTTACTCTACAGAAGTATAATTGATTTTTGTATACTGATCATGCATCCTCATTGATCATCCTCTTCTTCTGGTTTTTGTATGTTGAGTTGTTTTAGATTGTATCCTGGACACTGTGAATGTTATGTTGTGTAGACTCTAGGTCCTGTTATAATCCTTATTATTATTATTATTTTTGGTACGCGGGCCTCTCACTGTTGTGGCCTCTCCCGTTGCGGAGCACAGGCTCCGGACGCGCAGGCTCAGCAGCCATGGCTCACGGGCCCAGCCGCTCTGCGGCATGTGGGATCCTCCCGGACCAGGGCACGAACCCGTGTCCCCTACATCGGCAGGCAGACTCTCAACCACTGCGCCACCACGGAAGCCCCCTGTTATAATCCTTGATAGAACGTTGATTTTGTGGTTGTTGTTGTCTTTGTTTCAAGAGGTTATCAGCTGATTTAGTTTCAGACCCAATTTGTCTGTTGGGCTGTGGGTGGTTCTAATCGCAGCACAAATCCACAAGAGAAAGGAGAAATAAAAGGGAAATCTACCCCATGCAGGTTACTTCTCCAAATTTTTACTCCCAGGACCATTTGCCTGCTTTTGTTTAATTTTCAGAGTCATTAGGTAGTTGTGTTTTGTATTTTTGTCCAGGGTTTTTATGTAATCAGTAGGAGAGAGAGGCTGTAGTGGACTTACTCTGTTTTGGCCAGAATTTGAAACTCCTACACAATTTATTTTGATTTGCTGAAAATTTTAAAAGCTAAGATAAATGAAGTCTCAGAACACCATGAAGACAGTGACAGGAGAAAAGCTCAAAGCTAAGAGGTAACCGCAAAGACCTCTTCCATGTTTAGAGCCTTGTTTAGGTGTCAGGGTACTTCTTCTAAATTGTGGTATCCAGGCCAATAGGATTATTTCTGGTTTTTGGATGAGAAGATTAAGGAAGAGCTGGTGACTTGCCTACTTGGTCTCAGATCTAATCCCCTGACCTTCTCCTGCTCTGTATTGCAGGGCATTGACCATTGCAAACTACATTCCCCAAGATTCCTTGAAAATTAACTTTTAATTCGAGTCTGCCATTAGGAGGGCAGGAGGAAAGGAGAAATCAGAGTATTTCCCCCACCCTCTTGCTTTGGGCAGCATCCCAGGAACAGAGGCTTTTCTTCTATGGTCTGGATTCTTCAGCTACGCTCTCCCTCAACAGCCCTATTGGGCTTCCCTGGTCCTTAGCTCCGTACCACCACCTCTTCTCCCTTGTCCTTCCACCCTACAGATGGTAGTGACTTCCTATTGTACCTGGGTTGCCTTACACCCCATTTGCCCTTTCAACTCTTGCAACATTTTCACAACCAGTTTCTTTGATTAAATTCCTGCTACTGATATACTGGCATAGGCTCCGTTTATCTGGACTTGGACTGATACAGTCCACGTGGGAGGGCAGAATCAAAGCTCTAGCTCATGTCTCCTGATTCAAATGTCAGTGTCTGCCCATTACCCTTCTCTGGCTGGGAGCATCAGAGGAAAGAGACCACCCTCTGGCCGACCAGGAGGGCAATGCACTGATCTAAGCTGCACATTATTCTACAGGAATGTAAAAAATAAAATGGTTTCACACACAGGACCAATTTTCTAGGAAAGCCATCTTACATTCAGCAGCATCTTCCTTTCGTGTTAATACGATACACTGTCATTTAGGACTCTGAATCTTCCTCACCTATATCCCCACTCCTCCCATGTGTTCTTTTGGAACAGGCAGTGGGTAAGTCATGGAAAACTGAAGTGACTTCGGGGAGACCCAGCAGAGCAGGAGATGAGAACTGAGTAAGAACCAGGGCTGGGACTGGGACAGGACTCCAGCTGAAGTGGTCAGTGGGGAGAAGATGGGACGGCTTCACCCCAGGCGCAAACCAGGGGTTATGGGACCCAGTGGTGTCTGAGAAGGATCAGAGGTTTGGCAACTTCCCCAGGCCCAAAGGCTGGTAAATGGCAGCGAGGGGAGGAGAAGGGGGTGAGCAGCCAGGTTGGAGTTGGGGCCACCACCTGACCCAGCTAGTCCAGGGCAGCAGGGACAGCTTCTGCTGGTCTATGTCCTGCCATGGGCTTATGAGACAGAAATAAAAGCACAGCCAGCATCTGTCATAAAAGACCTTTAATGGTCTCCTATTTATGGTTCTTTTTTTCATTAGAACGGTTAGAACTGTCCTGTTAGAGTTGAATAAACTGTAATAACTTATCTGACATAATAAGGAATGCCACAGGTACAACAGATAAACCTGGCAGGTGACCCAGGAATAAGGGTGTCACAAAAGAATCACTTAACAGAAGGGGCACAGACCTGGAGACCAGTCTCCACCACCTGTCACTCCTCACACCCAGGATCCACACACAGTACCAGGTTGAGTGCCGGCTCCCATTGGAAAGGAAGGCGCAGCCCCCGCCCCCGACATCTGTGGCTAGACCCCAACACTGAGCAGAGACGTCCCAGGAAGACGGCCCATCCAACCATCATCCCCCGAGTGCTCCTGGATCTCCAGGGCAGGCCATGATCACACCCCGAATTTGTGAGCCCCCCTTCATACCCACCTCTCCCATGACCCTTGCAGTAATCCCTTTGAGTTGGGCAGAGCCGGGCACTATCTTCATCTTACACAAGGGGAAACGGAGGTCAGGTTCCCAAGGGCACACTCGGACTGAACACAGAATAGCATTGGGCGCTCTTTCTCCCATGCCACGTGGCTTGTTGTGCCCCGACTCTCACATTTCCACCTGGATGCCCTGGGTGGGGGCCGGGCAGGATGCTGTGCCCAGGGCTGGTCCAGGTCTCCCCGAAGTGCCCACCTCTTAGTCAGCCCCAGTGAGGGACCTGGGCAGAGGGGCAGACCAGCAGGAAGAAAATCTGGGGGACTGGAGGTAGGGAACCAGCCTCTCTTCAGACACCCGCCTGTTGCCCACACATTCAGTTGACCGCAGAGGTGGGCATGGAATCCTATGAGAATTGCTCGAGGGAAATTTGCTGCTTAAAGGGTCTCTGGAGGAATCCTGCCTTCATAGGAGGGACTTTTGTCATAAAGTCCTCCCTTGGCGTTTCTTTTACTAAAGCTGGCTGTACATAAAGAGGAACCTAACTCTAGTTTCTCTTCCCACCACGCTGTCCCTCTGCCATCTCATGGGCCTGGGCCGGGGGAGTGGGGTGTCACACTGGGGCACAGACACAAGTCCTGGGGTGGGGCTGTACCTCTTTGCTTCCTCCATGGTCCCCCACAACGCCTGGGCCAATTTCAGGGCCAAGACCCGTCCTCACAGCACCAGGCCCCCGCCCAAATGAAACCCAGGCCGGAGCTTCAGTGGGGGTGGGCTACAAAACCAAGTGTGTGTGTGTGTGCACGTGCGCGCACGCGTGTGCGTGTGCGCGCGAATAAGCAAATGCTTGAGCCTGGGTCTGTGACCCAAGTTCCAATAGGACGATACTTTGTATTGGAATGCTAGAGTCATTCCAACAGGAAATGCAAGAATAGAAGCTGGGCTTGCTGGTCTAAGATCAAACCTCAGAATGGTGGTTTGAAGAAGTTTTTCTTCAAAAGAAAGTTTAAAGGTGAAACCTCAGTAGGCAAGACAGATAAAAGCAGAGTTGTTCTGGTGGAAGTGGGAATGGCGGGGAGGGCTGGAGACCTATCCTCGGCCTCCACCCCCATTCTCCCACCTTAGCAGCCCCTGACGAAGCTCTGTGGCACACCAGGGGTTCCACAGCACCTGGTTTGAAAACCAGTGTGTCAGAGTCTACGGGTCATGGGTCCTGGGGATCTGTGCTTTGACTTCCCTTTCGGGGTGAAGAGTTGGGAGAGAGTGATGGGGGGAGGATGCTCCCCCTTCAACGGGCCTCTCTTTGAAGCCACCGTGCAGTGAGCCTGCAGGGGAGTGGTAGAGGTGGGGATCCTGCCCCATGGGTAGGCCATTCCAGTCCTGGAAGGAGAAAAAAAGAGAGGGAGCTGCCTGGGCCAGGAAAGCAAAATGCCAGGCCCAAGGCAGGCTTATGCACGAGTCGGGGGAGTCTGTTTTGGTCCTTGTTGACTTTAAAAACCAGAACAGGTATAGGCCTATGTCCATGAGACCCTATAAGAGTCCAAGATCGGGGCCTAATGCCTTCCTCTGGGATGGGTGGAGGATGTCCAGCCCCCAGTCGCTGGCAGGAGGGAAGCTGCCTTTGTGGGCTGCTGAAACCACCGGGGATGCGTCAGCTGGGGCTCAGGTCTCAGCGTAAGAGGCCTGGGTTTTCCCCGGACCCCAATCCCTCCCAAGTTTCACCAAGAAGCGACAACTGGCGGCTCTGGTTGGTCCTGGAGGGGGTCTTACACTTTGAAGGGAAGGGGCAGGCAACTTCTATTCCACTTCACCCTTGGGGTAGTGGGGGGGGGTTAGCACCCCTGGGCCTGTGGGACGAGGCTGTCCCTAACCTGGGATCAGATCCAATGCTTCCTGACCTCTGACACCAAGGTGTGCCCCCACCCCCCCCCAATCACTGACACAATCCATGTCCAGTCTCTCTGTCTGGGTTGCTGGGACCACTGCCCGGAGACACAGCATTCCTGAACAGTATCTGAATTTCCCTCTCGGCTGGGTCACCAAAGCCGAACTGGCCTCGTCTCATCCTGGCTGACCTCTGCCTAAGTGACATGGGGGCAAGAGATGAAGATGGCTGGGAGGGCTCTGCCAGCGGCAAACTTCCTGTGTGACCCTGGGCTACCCCCCCGCAGCAGCAGGGCCACAGCCTGGGCAGCCGTATGCAACTTACAGAGCTGACTTGCATCTCCTCTGGGCCTCACAAGTTCCTCGAGCTGGGCGGGAGAGGGATGGCAGTCTCATTTTACAGTTAGGGAAACCAATCCCAAGAGGTTGAATGAGTTGCTCAGGCTCCTCAGCTGGGTGGTAACAGCCAACACGGAGCGGCATCGTGGACTCGCAGGCCAGGGTGCTCTTCATGGCACCGCGTGGGACCAGCTTGTCAGCAACTCCCCCAGCTGAACCAAGACCCCAAGTGAGTCCACTCTGTTTGTCTGGGCTCTGAGACTGAGAAGGCCCGTGGAGTCTAGCCAAAGAACTCTGTCCTTATCTTCACGGGGACTGAACTCTTCTCTAGGTTGGAAGGCTGAGGAAGTCCAGCTGGCCGTCTGCCTGCAGACTTTCACCCCGAGCCGTGCTCTCCCTTCCTGCCCAGACTGCTATCTACATGCCACCCGCATGGCCCACTGCAAAGTCTCAGTGTGGAGAGGCAGGGTCAGCACAGGCTCCAAATGTGTGGACAGAGAGAGCCAGTACTGTGGGCTGGTGCCTGGAGCCCAGTGGGGCTCCCCCACCCCCAGTTTCACTCCAAGGGTTCCCCTGGACAGGCTGACTCCAGATGGAGAGGGACCCTGCAGAGAAGAACTCAGTCATGCTTAGGGACTGCAGGAGAAGCGGGGTCTGGAACCAACCAGAAACTTGGCAAGATGATCTGTATGTTCTTTCTCTCAGGAAGAAGCCTGAGCGTCCCACTGGGCTGCAGTGCATGTCTGTGCAGGAGGGCGCCCAGCCCAGGGGCAAGTGGGGCTAAACTCCAGCCTGTGACCACTCAAGAAGCTGTGCATTCCAATGTGGGTGGAATCCACCTGGAAGGGACACCATTTCTAATTCATATCAAGGCACTATACAGACTAGCAGCGATCATGGAACCCTGAATGCAATGGCCCCCTCGCTACTTCCCGTAAAACTTTCCCTTGACCATGAGCTTCCTGAGGACAGGGGCTGGGACTGACCCAACTCTGTGTCTCCAGTGCTCAGCGCCAAGCGGAGAAGTTGTCAACCAAGGATGGTTAAGCCAATTTCAGATGAACTTGACCACTGCCCTTCTGCAACCCTGGGCCCAAAGAGTAAATAAAAGGCTAAATGGGCCCATGATGCTTCTTGCAGCTGGAGAAATTTCAGTTCAACACTGGGATAAACCCAATATGGTGAGTGTGATTTTGAGGTGGAAGGAGGTCAAGAAACCAGCCTGAAAAAGCTTTTGTGTGACCGGGTTAGGAATGGGGGAAGAGGTCTATTTGTAGGCAAGTGATCACCCCCAAATCCTAAAGGGTCTTATATCAGCCCCAAAGGTTCCAGAAGACCACCCTGAAGAGCATATGCTTGCCATGCATTGTTCCAACAGCTCATTAACTCTCCAGCTGCCCAAATGAGGTACAGACTGCCCAGCAGGTTCTGGGAGGGGCTGGGTGCAGCGGGGACCCCAGAACTGGCCATGGGTGTGTGACTGCCCCAAGCTGACTTGGTTCTGACCTGGAGTAGGGGTCCCTAGGGTTGAGTCTTCATGAGATTCAGAAGGGAAGGGCGGGGGTACAGCGCCAGGCACGTGAACTGGGTAATTTCACCATGGAAAGTGGTTGCTCGGTCCACTCCAGGAGGGGCTGGACTGAAAAGGGTTGAGATGCAATTTGTACAATAAAATTTCGCCATCTCCCTTTTCACAAGTATGGGACAGGGATAGAAAGGAGCAAGAGATCCCCTTGCCCTGCGAATCAATATATTTGCTTGGGTATAAGGTAAACTTCAGGACATCCAAAGGGGGTGTGAAGTACTGGAGGGCTTATCACAAGCTCTTCCCCCACCCACCTCAGCAAATACAAGCTCTATCCTTCTGTAACACTCGGGCCCTAGGGCCAAGCAGCTCATGCTAGCTATGGCCACAGCTTGACATCACACAACCCCTCAGGAGCCCAAGAAGGGCCTTTCTCAGGCCTGGAGTGGGTGTGGGGTGGTGGTGCTAGGTGCTCTCCATGGCCCTGCCACCTCTGGGGTCCAATGAATCCTCGCTGGTAGCAGACAGATCAGAGTCAGTGGCTCTGGCTCCACCCACCAGACCAGAAGCTCTAATGTTCACGAATTCCTGGAGGCAGAGCTGGGAGGGCCCTTTGTGATCATCTGGTCAAACCCCTTGGTTTTCTAGGTGAAGAACTGAGGCCCAGAGATGGAAGGGAACTTGCCCAAGGTCACACAGTAAATGAGCAGTAAAGGTCAGACAAAAACAGATACCTTTTAACACTTTCTGCCTCATTGTCTGCCTGCCCTGTTGCCCTGGAAATGCCCCATGTCCCAATCACACCAACACTAGCCAATGGGTACTGGGTACCCATGACACTGGGAACTACTGGGGCGGTCATCAACTCCCCAAGGAAACAAAGGAGTCCCCCCCTTCCTTTTAGGTGAGGGCATCCTGATGGACCCTGCCACCTTCTGGGGAAGGATCCTCTTTGACTGTGGGCACAGTGACCTCAGGTGCTCTCTCCTAGCCTGCAGGGGCAGCCCAGCCCGGCCCTGGAGAACTGCAAGGGCAGGAGGACACCGGTAGCCCTCACTTCCCAAACCAGTAATCACTTCAGGGGTCACTGATCACTCTTAGGTCTACAAAGGAAGGGAGCTGGGCAGACTCTCATCTTCCCAGCCCGCCCCCATCTCTCAGAGTCACCCTTCAGGAAACCTCCTCGGGACCTTGGTGCTTTCTGAAGACCCCTCCCTTCTCTCTCTCTTCCTCTGTGCATATTTGTAGATAGGACACACACACAAGATACAAGGCAGTTAGGATAGTACATCCTGACGATACTGAAATAGACTTGGGCTACTTCACACAACTTGCCTTAGACTAGGTAACTGCTGGTAAGAAAGTCAGTCCAGCTACTTTGCTCCATTCCTGGGGTCCACAAACCTTCACCAATGCCACTGTCAGTCACAGAGGGACATGGGGGGGGGATGGGGGAGGAAGGGGAGAGGTGTTTGGTGGGTCCAAACTGCGAAAAGAACTGCATGGAGAATCTATCCACCGGTCTGCCCCTCCCAGCCAGAGGCTGGCCTTCGAGTCGGTCATGTTTTAGCTGCCAGAACTGTGTTAATCACCTGGGAAGGTGGACATCCTCTCACGTGTCTTGAACCCCCATCCCCGCCCCTCCAAGCCCTCATGCCCCATCTTCCCCTTTCTGCTCCCCATCCCAAGTCAAATTCCAAGACCAGAGCCATGTTGGCCTTTCTGGGGGTCAACAGGAAAAGAGCGGGGGATGGAGAGGTGACTGCAGTGAGAGTGGTGAGGGTGGTGCACGTGGCCCTGTTGGCATGGTGACGGGGCCAATCCTGAGGCCAGAGGTTCACCACCGTGACCTGAAAGACCACTGGGGCCCCCGGTAGAAGCTGGAAGAACAAAGGGGAGGGGGAACCAGGGCAGGAAGAAGACAAACAAGCATCCTAGTGTGTGAGAGAGGACCTGGAGCTGCCCGGAGGGAGGGCCGGCCCCAGTCTATCTGTCGTTGGGCTGTGGAGAGCCGGTACCGTCCTCCTCTTCCTCTTTGTCATCCTTCATGCCTTTCAGTCTCTGGCGAGCAAAGTCCTCAAACACAATGTCGTCGTCGCTGGTGGGAAAGACAAGGAAAACGGGTGTGTTTGCAGGGCAGGGAGAGTAGGCTTATCCAGGGGCTGGAGAGCCTGCACAGCCAGGTGGGACCCAGAGGCTGGCCTCTGGGACTGGCCTCGGATAGAAAGGCCTGCCAGGCTGGCACATCTGAATGCCCATCAATGACAGTGGGACCAGCCAGTTGTGGAAATACCAGAGGGAGGCATGAGTTTGCCTAAGGGCTGGAAATTGACCTGGTTCTTGAGGAGTTGGGGTCAAGGGACACATAAAATTGGGAGAGGGGGTCAGTGTGGCTGGGTTAGGGCCAGAGGAGGAAGTTATTCCCACAAAGAGGCCAGGCCACCAGTAGTTTCACAGCAAATTCTATTCTGAATCCCCCAAGAACAGGCCCAAGAAGCCCCATTCAACCACCCGAAGAAAGCACTCCTGTTTTCTGCACAGGAAGCAGTGGGCCTGGCTTGGAAGAGAAAACCCCTTTTCTCCAGGGAAGTGTCAGCTCACATTCTACCCTGAGGGATCTTGGATAAGACAGGGTCTGTGGGGGGCAGGGAGGGGGGGTAGGCCAATCTAAATAGGGGGGCAGAGAAAATGTGGGTGGGAAAAGAGGGTGCCTGAGGGGGTTTCAGGGCTAAGGGCTGCTTCTAAGAACAGTAAGTTCCCTTCTACTATAAGACATGTCCGCATAGGCCCACCCAAGGCCCAAGCCCCACAGAATTCAGCCAGCCACATGGGGTGTCCTCATGGGGTGACTTAAAACCCCATATCCCAAATATCTCCTGGGGGACAAAGGAAGTGTAGATTTGGAGCTGGAGTGAGAAAGCTGCTTGGCCCTGGAGGTATTTCCTGATGTTCGCCCAGGTCCTCCCCCTCTGGCCACTGTCCGGTGACACGACAGCCTTCGACCTCAGGGGAATCCACATTGGTCCTCAGGAGTCAGAAGCAACAAGATCCCCAGAAACTTCCCCTCCCTACGGCCTGATTCCACTGGTTGGGTGAAGCCCAGGCAAGAGAGCCCCAGCCCAGGGCCACAAACCAGCCCTGTGACAGCCGAGCAGGTGCTGTGGATGGACGAACGGACTGACGGACTGACGGACGTGCAAGGACGAGGGAGGAAGACAGACCCCACCAAGGCAGGAGGAAGAGGAACAGGCACCGAGGGTCCTTCAAGTCACATGCAGGCAAGCGGGTTGCTGAAGAGGCGAGCAGAGGCAGCTCTCAGCAGACGGGTTAGACCAGCTGCTCCTCACGGGGTTAATTAGCATAAATGCAAATAACCAGGTAGCCCCGCCCACCTCCCAAGGCCCGCCCCCCCAATATGTCTGCAGGCAGGGTTTGGCTTACGTGGTGTCAAGTTCTATGAGATTGGTATCTACTGGAGCCTCGTTCTCTGGAACTAAACACAGGGCAGACGAGCGCCCATGGGTTATTGGTGAGTGGGCAAGTGGGCAGGTGGGCACAGGTCCCCACCCTGGGACAACTAAGCTAAGATGGGGAGGGAAAGGAGGAAGGGGAGTGGAGAAGGGGGGGGCTGGTCCCTGGTCTTGGTAACACCTCGAATAACCTTAAATGCAGGGAGGAGGGTCCAGGGAGGGCCAGGGAGGCCCACAGCAGGCCCAGAAGAACAGAAAAATCTCTGGACCCTGCTCCTTTTGGCACTTCTCCAGCACGACTTAGATTCATTTGTCGCATGCAGGACTGTTACTAACTCTAATACAACCATTTATTCACATTTTCACATCTCTGAACTTGGGGTATGTTTACAATCAATGGCATTTCAAAGTTTAATTGTGGGAACACTTTTCTTTCTTTGTGGTACATACTACAATGTTTCTTTCAACCGAAACAGTCTTAGGTTTAATCCGGTATCACTTGGAAAAATTATGGGGATGGTGTGTCCAGGGATCATCTTATCCATGCAGCCCCTTCCGCTATGCCTGGATGCCAGACAAGGGCTCCAAGCATGGCCTGTGCAGCTCCCACCACCACCCCCAGCCCAGAGAGAACAGAGCCAGACCTCTCTATCTCCTGAGGAGTCAGATGCAAATAGGAGTGTGGGCCTCACAAAAGATCCCATGAGCTGGGGAAAAGGCGTGACCCTGGGCTGAAGGCTGACCCAGAGGTAGGTGGGGTGATAGGGATACCCCATCCCAGTGACCCACAGATTCTGCTCACCTTCCCGATGCGGGGGTTCCTCTTTGGGCTTGGGGTGCATTAGGGTGAAGGGCAGCTCCACAGCCACGTCACTGAAAGAGACCCAGACCAGTTGAGCCTTGAATCCAGTCCCAGGCTGTGAGTCTCAATGCCCTGTCACTTTGAGGACTGGGGAGGGTTTTACGGTAGCTGTGGGCCAAGAGGCAGGAAATCTGGCCCCAAGACCCAGTTCCACCACTCTCTGAGCATCAGTCTATCTGGGAGTTGAACTGGGAGATTTCTTCTCCTGGCTCCAAAAAACATGGAAACTTCCCCTTTCCTGAGAAGGATCCCTGGATTCCCACGAGCTGGGAGGAGGCACAGGGGTGGGAAAAGGGTTGCCCAGGGCAGTGAGTGTGCATCTTGCTCGCTGAGTGGCTCCAGAGGTGCCCTGAGTCCCTGCTGGCCTCAAATGGCCACAGCCAGCCCAGCCTCCCCTGACACTGCCCTTCCCAACTTCCTGGTTGGAACTCCTCCCACCCTCACTCTGTCTTATCTCCCAACATCTCCAGGGGGCTCCTGTGAAAGTGCTCAGGTGGCCCTAGCCCCCTGCAATCTAGATGAGGCACTGCTGAGGTCGGCTTAATCAAATTCAAGCTAGATGGGACCCAGGCCCCAGCACCGTCTACATTGTGCATAGAGCCTTGAAGCCATGTGGGGATGGAAGGATGGGAGCGGTGCTGCTACTGGCTAACGTTTCTGACTGGGCCTTCTCTCCCCTTAGCCCTGATGGACAGAATAATAACAAGAGCAGACACTCACATGGTACTGACTCTGTGCCAAGGAGGAGTCTACTTTTTTTTTTTTTCCGCCTTGCTGCTCAGCTTGCAGGATCTTAGTTCCTTGACCAGGGATCAAACCTGTGCTCCCTGCAGTGGAAGCGCAGAGTCCTAACCACTGGACTGCCAGGGCATTCCGCCAAGGAGTAGTCTAGAGTCACTCATTTAACCTTCACAACAACAATGTACAGGCTGGGAAATTGAGACCAAGGAGAAAACGCAGCATATCCAAGGCCGTACAGCTCTTAAAAGAAAGTGACAGGGCTTCCCTGGTGGTACAGTAGTTAAGAATCCACCTGCCAATGCAGGGGACACGGTTCAAGCCCTGGTCTGGGAAGATCCCACATGCCGCGGAACAACTAAGCCCGTGCGCCACAACTACTGAGCCTGTGCTCTAGAGCCCGTGAGCCACAACTACTGAGCCCGAGTGCCACAACTACTGAAGCCCACGCGCCTAGAGCCCGTGCTCTGCAACAAGAGAAGCCAGCCAATGAGAAGCCCGCGCACCGCAACGAAGAGTGGCCCCCGCTCACCGCAACTAGAGAAAAGCCCGCGCGCAGCAACAAAGACCCAACGCAGCCAAAAATTAATTAATTAAATAAAGAAATTAAAAAAAAAAAGAAAGTTACAGACTGAGGATTCTGACTCCCTAATTCACACCCTTAACCCTGTGTGATAACATCTCAGAATTGAGAAGGTGATTCCACCCACCTTCTTTCTCCACTCCAGACAAAAGCAGCCCTGAAAGCTCCTCCACTCCACTTAGGTGGTATCACCCTACAAGGCCCTATCAACTGTGAGCGCCTACAGGCACATCATCTTACTGACTTTGCTGCCAGGGGCCGGTTGAGAGGAGGATGGGGCAGGGGACGGAGGGGTCAGGGGTATAAACTACGCAACCAGAAAGGGCTGTTCCACCAGCCCCACCACTCACTGAGGAACACTTCACATCTTTTTTTTTTTTTGGTACATGGGCCTCTCACTGTTGTGGCCTCTCCCGTTGCAGAGCACAGGCTCTGGACGCGCAGGCTCAGCGGCCATGGCTCACGGGCCCAGCCGCTCCGCGGCATGTGGGATCTTCCCGGACCGGGGCACAAACCTGTGTCCCCTGCCTCGGCAGGCGGACTCTCAACCACTGTGCCACCAGGGAAGCCCCAACACTTCACATCTTTAAGTCTCACTGAGCTTATCTGGAAAACGGGGCTAACTATACCTACCTTCTAGAGCCACTTCCAGGAGGTGACGTAGGTAAAAGGCTTGGTTAAACTGTGAAGCTTATGCCTGCCAGAATTATTACTTCCCCTCAATAGGAACATGGGGGTTTCATAAGGCTATTGAAACAATTTGGCTTTTTTGTTTTTGTTTTTTTTGCTTTTTGCTTCCAAAGGGGATTGCTTCTCCAGGTTCACTTGGAAAAGTGAGCTATCAGAATGGAAGCTGGTGGAAGACTGACTGCCAACCTTCACTAAAGCCATCCAGAATACAGATGGAAGAATCTGGACCTTAACCTTCCACCAGGCTATGAGCAGTCAAGGGCAGGGGGTGGATCTGGTTCCTCTCTGGGAGCTCAGTCCCCCTCACAAGGCTGGGCTCAAGTATGGGTTCAGGAAATTCTTACTGAATTACACTGCATTGAATTTCACCTCTCCAAATGGACTCAGTTTTCTTGGATGAGCAATAGTGGCATCTTGTGACAGGAGGAAGCAAAGCACTGAGTTTGGGGCACAGGTATTTTTGGAATGCACGTGGATCCAGCTGGCTCCAGGAAGCCTCGTCTACAAAGGCAGATCTCAGGACCTCTCCCTGACACACTCAGCCAGCAGGTAGTTCTCATTAGTGTAGAAGTTTGAAAGCCACAAAGCCTGCATTTCTCCAAAACATCCTGTAAAACAGACTGATTGGGGGCCACTCCCCAGATAAATGGAGCCAACTTTGCTGTCCGCAAAGGTCCTTGTCACTTGGGTAGGGTGGAAGAGCAGGGCGAGGTTTGAAAGGAGAAACTGCACCTCCCCAGTCCCTCTGGAGAGGGTCCTAGTCCCGGCACAGGCCTGAGCCTGGCAATCAAAAGTGACCGCTAAGATTCCTTCCAACCCAGTGCCCGTGATTCTGGACAATCAGGACAATGGTCTCTGGGCCCTTCAGGCAGGTGAGTTGATCAGGTTGAAGGAAGGGACTTTACCTGGATGCAAGATCTCCCAACAGGCTGTGGGTGGGTCAGAGGAGGCGGGAGAAGTGGTCAGGAGAGAGTTCAGAGAGGAAGAAAACAGAAAGCACGTTCATTTACCACCTCTGTTCCCCTTTGGGGTAGATTAGATCCTGGGACACACTCTACCCACCCCAGTTGTAACTGCTCGTTCAGGGACATACGGAGGTGTGAGCCCTGCGTGGGGAACTGGAACCCAGGCCCGGCTAAGCCAAACTCCCCGCGAGGGGAGCCCCAGGGTCATTATCTGTAAAGGAGACATAAAAGTTAACCCCTGTGCTGCCTGCCCTGGGGAGGCTGGGGCTATCCAATGGCAGAAGGAAGCACTTTAGGATTCCCCAAGGGTTCCTCAAGAAGGAGCCTGAGGCAGACTGCGGGTCCTGCAAGAGTCGCAGGACACGGGATTTGAGATTTGTGATTCTGAGATGTCCTATAATATATGGTCCGTATTACACACTGTCACCTGCACGAGGCATTATTCTAAGAATAAAGGAGACTCGATGTCTAATGCTATTAGCTTTCCAATCTTTTCATAGAAATTTATGAATTAAAAAAATCCCTCTGACAAATTAGAAATCCTAATTCTAGGTTTATAACAACACGTAGGCCCAACATATGGAGAAAAGTGGGAGTTCTCTCTGAGCTTCCACCAGACAATGCTCCAGGTAAGGGGATACGTTTGGTCTACCGCCATGACCCCAGCAGCCAGCCTGTGACCTGAGATGAAGGGAGGAGATTTCAGGAAATGTGTGAGGAATTGTCTGGGCCTCTGTTTCCCCATCTGTAAAATGGGAGAGTCGGAGCATCCCCAATCCAACTCTGGAATTCTGAGCTCCTTGAGCCATTTCCCCAGCAGATCAGCCTGGGTATGAGTCGGGGTGGGTGCTGTGCCCTGAGACGTGATGACGGACATGGCACCCTTGTAGACCCCACAGCACAGACTCTGAGGAAGCTTCCCCCCACCTCCCACGTGCCCAGACTGGCGATGGGGAAGAGGAGGAGGAAAAAGAGGAAGAAGAGGAGAAGGGGGGAGGAGAGAAAGAGGGGAGGGGCAAGAGAGGGGCCAAAGGCCTCTGAAGTAGAAGAGGGAAAGGGGAAGGAACAGGATTCAGCTAAAAGGTCCAGCAAACAGGCAGAATGGGGCAGCGGGTGTGGCCATCAGGGACCTCCCTGCTGCACTTCGGGGTCTGGGTCTGGGCTGGGCTGTAGCACTTACCCTCCCCGAGACACCACCAGCTTCACCTTCACTTTGTAGGAAACAATGATGCCCAGGATCTCCCGGTTGGCTCCTTCCCTCAACCTGCAAGGCGACACGGGGAAGTCGGTTCACAGGGCTTGCTGGTGGGCAAGACCCGGCAGGATGGGGCGCGGTGTGGGCAGCGGCCAGCGGTCCCTTTCCTGGCCACTCAGCCACCAGGTCCAGGCAGAGCCCAGTGCGTGAGAAAGGCGAGGTCTGCTCTCAGGGAGCGGGAACTCAGAGCCCTGGCTTCCGAGTCTGGCTTTGAACCCCTGCTTCCCTCCAGGGGCCTGAGTCCCAGCAGTGCTGTGCTGCTGTGCGGAGCGGCTCTTCCTGCTCTCGCGTGGATTCCCTTTGTCTCACTCCTGAGCCAGAGAGGAGAGGGCAGTTGGCAGGGGAGAGGAGGGGAGTGGGTACCAGGGAAGACCCTGCAGGAAGTGATGCTTTAATTAGGTCTCGAAAGCAGGTAGGATTTGAGCCAGGGAAGAAGACAGCAAACACTCCAAGGGGAGATGGTAGCATAGGAAGGGGCGGGTGAGACGGTGTTTGGGCTGGAGTGGCGGGCAGCGGTGCTGCAGAGGTGGGTCAAACCCCCAGGAAGGGCCAGACCTCAGCGGGCAGGGCAAGACGGGTCCCCACACCCCCAGGTCTCCACTAGTGGAGGGTGGCCTCAGGGAGTCAGTGGTGACCGTGGGACAGGAGTGACCCTATGTTATGGCCCTGGGATCTCTGCCCTCCGGGGACACCCCCACGTGTGGTTTAGCCCAGCTCACCACCCTCAGATCTCCAGACTCCCCAGGCCTGTCCTGAGTCACCCTCTCCTGCTAGGACCCTCCCAGAAGCCACTCCCTTCCTTCCTTCCTTCCAGCCTTGCTCTGCCTCAGGGTCACACTCTATCCAACAGAAGACATGACGTCAGAAGCTCCTGCCTCTTGCACGAAGCCTTTCCAGGTTGCCCTCCCCTAGGCAAGCCAGCAGAGCGCAGCACTGACTACGAGAGGCTGGTCGAGTGGTCCATCTTGCTCTCTGGGGCACCCCTGGATAAGGGTGGGATTGGGGGACAGCTTCTCTGGCAGTTCAAGCTCATGAGGACAGGCCCTGGACAACGCTTGGGGAGAGGGTAGCCTGAGCCCACGCTGGCACTGGTGGGACCAAGGTGGGTGTGGACCCGTTTTGGGGAAGGGTAGGGGAGCCAGGGGAGGGGGGACATCCAAGAGCCTGGGACTAGGGAGGGTAGGTCCTCACAGGGTGCTGGAGGCCAGGTTCGTGTCCTCATGTTTGAGCTTCCCGTCCAGGGCGAGGCCCCGCTTCTCTCGGTTGTTGGCCAGGAAGGGGGTCAGCGTGTAGACCTTGCAGAATGTCGAGCTGGGCGCCACTGTGTCACTGGGAAGAAGGGGAACCGATGTGGAGATGCCCCCCAGAGCCAACCCCAGCCCAGCCAGGTCACAGAGCCCGGCCCTGATCCAAGTCCCCCTCCGCCACGAAGGGGCCACATGGGCCAGGCCCAGCTCTGGCAGGGAGACCACTGCCACCCTAAAGGGGCACATCTCTGCTCCACATGCAAACAGCAGTGACTCTGGGGTGATCCAACAACTTCATTCTTGGTTCGTAAGCAGGTGCAAGGTTTAAAGATTCAAGGTACTGCTCGGCCCTGTGCTGTTTGGCGAGGATAATTTTTTAGTGGAGACAGCATGGACTTTTTCTTTCCCTAACACATTATTATGAAAGAATTTCAAACATACAGGAAAACTGAAAGAATTGTGCAGTGAACACCCATATACCCACCCCCTGGGTTCTACAATGAAGACCTTATTTGCTGTATCTCATCTCCATCCATCACGTGTAAGGTGTTTGGATTGTTCAGTCTTGACCTGCTTTTGCTCCATCCGCCATCCCCCTTCTCAACAATGAGCGAGCTGGGGTGTAGCAAGCCTCAGAGTCAGAAGAGCCCCAGCTCTGCCGCCGGCCGGCCCTGTGAGGCTGAGCAGGTCACCTCTCTGGCCGCATTTCCTTCCCTACGGACTGGGGTCAGCAGCAACCCCAACTCAGAGGGCTTTGTGCGATCTAGGTTTCCAGTACAGTGCAATTATTCTCTTCCCTCCATAACCCCGGTCCTCTTAGATTCACTAGCTCTTATTTTGTCATTCTAGTTTTAGTGGGTCTTTCCCCTGACTGTAGCATGCATTTCCTTATAGCTAAACCAAGTGGATGGTTTCTAAAAGGCTGTTCAGGGTCATTTACACTGAGCGGCAAGGAAATCTGAGGCCAGGCCCTCTGCCAGGTGGAGAAGAGCCACCTGGACCTGTGACCAGACCTAGGGCTTCTCTTTTCCCCACCGGATCCCACACGCCCAAAGCTGGCCTTGCGCTCACTTACTCGGCCTCTTCCATGGCCACGGGGCACTTGTACTGCGCTGTGTTGAAAAGGCAGATGTCTGCATACTGACGCACTGGGGAGGAAGAGGGAAACAATGTGGGGTGAGCCAGGGGTCCCAGGCTCCCCGAGTTGGGGATGTTCAGCCCCAGACAACAGCCAGTCCACCAGAAGCTTCTGCAGGAGATGGACCCATCCTCTACATGGCAGCTCAAACATGCCCACTCCTTCCATAAACAAAAATCTCCCCCTGAAAGACAGCCCTTGCCAGAACCTAGGGAACCTAAGAGAAGAGGGGGCTTCAACAGTAAACTCATTACCCCGCCAATAAGCAGCCTGTGTTACCAGCCTCAAAAGCCTTGCCCTTTGGCTTAGCAGGCCTTGGGCTTCTCTGTGGGCCGGTAGTTATGTACAAGGCTGTTAGTGAGGGGAGAGCCTTCAGCTACCCCAACCCCTGCGAGGAGTCCCCTTGCCACCCCCTGGGCCGGCCCTCTGCCCGAGTACCCGAGATCTTAATCTTCTTCACTGTCTTGTTGGTGTTGTTGGTGACGTGGACGTTGACACTGATGGGTTCTCCGTGGTAGTAGATCTGGGAGGTGTAAGAAGGGAGAGGGATGGATGGGAAGCCTCCAAAACTTTAGATGACGGGGAGGGAGAAGAGGCCCCACACACATCTCCTGGGGTTCCCCAGGCCTTGGCCACTCTGACATTGGCCCCAAGTTCATCAGCCACTTGCCACTGATGCCACTGGGCATGTTAAACTTAAGTTCCTTTGTGGGACCTTGAAAGATAATTAAGTTAGAAGGTGATACTCCTGTGTTCCACTCCGGGGTTGGCCACCAGAAGTAACGATAACAGTAATAATAATGGTAATGAGGGTGAGAGTGGTGTGACCTTGAACAGGTTATCTAAGCCTCAGTTTCCCCCTCTGTACAATGGAGGGACTGGAGTAGGTGATATATCAAGTCCCTGCCGGCTCTGGCTGCCTGGAATTTAGACCCAGGAGGGTCTGGAAGAAGCAGGAGAAAGGTGGGGAAGGGCTGATGCACTCACTGAGGGAACCTGCTCTGAATCCTCATTGAAGAGCCTCAACTTGCATCTTGGCCCAAGCACTTGCCTTCAGCTGCCCCCGCAAAGGGAGAGGAGGTGCTCACACTTCAAAGGGGGACAGGGGTGCAGGGAGATGGCCAGGACCCAGGAACCTTCAGGAGGTACGCTGACTTCTGAAGTCAATCGCACACTTCGAGCTCATGCCCCACCTCTGCCACGCCTTTAGTCCCCAAGAGGCTTCTCCAAATCCTCCAACGGAGGTCTCATATTCCCTGAGCCCTGTGATCCTTGGGCTGGAGGCAGAAGCTCCCAGCCGAGGAGGCCCGGAGGGCATGAGAGAGGTGGGATCTGAGGCTCCAGCCCTGGGGGAGCGGTCCCCACCCCCTGCCAAGCCCGAGCCTCCTACCTCCTTATCCAGGGAGGCCTCCAGATGCAAGGGCTTATCCGACATGAGGAACTGCCTGGTGGTCTCGGCTGTGGGCTGCGGGCCGGGCCTCTCCGGGGCGTATTGCACCTTCCGGATGATCAGGCGCACAGAATTCCTAGTGGAGATGGGTAGAGCAAAAGATGACCAGAGTCACCGGCCTCCATCCTCTTTCCTTGCGACCCTCACATCCTTCTCTTGCTGAAGAGACTGCCATGGTTCCCATGACCTCAGACTCCAGTCCAAACTGCAGAGTTTGGCATAGGGCCTTGTCACCATCTGGTCCCACTCCAACCTCCTCCATCTTGTCCCCAGCCTCCTCCACTTCTTCACTATCATTCTCGATGGTCTATCTAGTCCTATTTCTGAAGCTCTGCTTATACTGGGTCCCAGCCTATAACACTCTCTTCCAGCTTCTGCCCTCATTTGCTTCCTTCCTCAAGGCCCAGCCAAACACCCGCTCGACCAGGAAACTCCCGAGATCCGCCCACTCTGATCTTCTCCTGGTCTGAACTCCCTCCCACCACATCAGAGGCCGAACCGTCCCACGGCAGCACTTCATGTGGATCTGTGTGCTGGTAGCCAGCGGGACGCTAAGAAAGGGACTGTTGTTTCACTTCCTGCATCTCTTATGTCACCTAATAGTGTGAGTTCTTTAAGGACAGAAGTTTTTGTCTACGTTGTTCACTACTGTATTCTCAGTATTTATGACAGTGCCTGCTGCCATATAATAAATACCTGCTAAGTATCTATTAAATAAAAATATACACAGGGAACAAGGGGCCCATGAAGAAACGGGGCTCAGAGAGGTGAAGGAGTTCAGTGAGGAGGTGTGGATTCAGGCAGAGGGAGTAAAGAGGATAAAGACTCAGTGAGAGGATGGAGGCCCAGAGATGGGATGGGGCTCAATGAAGGTGATGGGCTCAGGGAGGAAACAAGGACACGAAGATTTGGTGAGGGGATGGGACTCAGTCAGGCAGTCTCCTGTCAGGTGTGCTAGGTATCCCGGCATCCCTTTTTCTCAGCTAAGCCACCTCCATTCCCTGAGCTGGATAGCCGGGGCTAAAGTCCTAGCTCTCCCCATACTAACTATATGACCTTGAGTAAATTAACCTCCGTGCCTCAGTCTCCTCATCTGTAAAATGGTGACAACAGCAGGACCCACTTCTTAGGGTTGCTGTGAGGACTGAATTAGTTCATACATGTCCGTCACTTTGAACTGTGTCTGGTGTCTAATAAGCTCTTGATAAGTGATAGTTGCTATCTCATTATTAGTAACTCCAGCGTGGACTTAAAATGTCCCATTGGTGGTAGGTGCTGGCTCTCAATGCTGCCTCCTCTTCCCTGCTCTGGTTAGGCCACCTACCACAACCTACAACCCCCTTCCTTTCTTCTGATCTCAGGGCTTAAGAAGAAAAGGGGCACAGAGAAGCAAGGGAGAAGGATCCCATCTCCACACACACATAAGCTGCCAGGCTGGAGTTAGAGATGTGCAATGCATCCTGCGACCACTAGGTGGCAAACTCAGCCCGCTCCCTAAGAGGCTGCAGCGCCCTCAGGAAGCAGGGTGCATCAGAGCTGGGGGCTGAGGCCAGCCTCGCCGGGAGCCAGAGCAGAGCCCGACCCCAGGAGGGGCAGGTGTGAGCGCGGGGCTGGGCAGCTCACCCCAGAAGTCAGGGCCAGCTATTTCTGGCTGCTAGCTTGGGCTCTCTGTCTGCCCAGGGCTGTGTCTCTCCAGGAAAAGGTTTCCCCTCTCTGACATACGGCTGACCTCCTCCCTCTGCCCTGGGTGGGCTCACGTTCTCCCCTTCCCTGCCTTGTTTAGAAGCCTCCATTGACACCCCCCTAACCCGCCGCCACAACCTCCTGCTGATGGCCTCCCAGGAGAACTGGGAGATGGGGGTCCAAGCTGGCGGGAAACATCTTGTTCACTGTTTAAAACAATCTGATTTTCGTTTTTCGTTTTTTTTCCAAAACAAAATTAAAGGACACGCCGTCTGGAGAGGAAGAGATTAGAGGCAGGGAGATAAGGGAAGCGGGTACAGTGGTGCAAAGGAAAAAGCGCTGAGGCCTGAGCCAAGGCAACTGAGCCACCTCCCCCAGGAAGCCCTCACAACCTGCAAGCCTTCCCGAGTGCCCTTTGCAGAGTTCCCAAGGCTGGAACGTGAGGCCCCTCCTCGCACACTTCCAGGCATTGTGACTTCTGTCTTCTTCGGACTTTGCCCATCCTGTCTCCCTACCCCTGCCAGCAGGCAGCCCACGCCCAGGCAGGCGGAAGCTGCGCCCTTCTCACCGCTTGTGGATCTTCTCCTCCAGGTTCTCGGCGCAGAAGGCTTTCACTTCATAGTCCACACCGCAGGCCTGTGGGGAGGGGTCACTGACCGCAGAGCCTTGGAGAGGACCGGCTCCCGTGAGCACAGCCTGCCCACCCTCTCATGTAACAAGGCCGCTGGATGGGAGCACCACGTTCCCACGGCCTGACCCCCCTCGTCTGACTCGGAACCCTGCGCTCAGCCAGCCGCGGGGCTGCCTCCCCCATCCGACCTTCCCGCAGAGCTGCTCCCTGACCGGGCTCCTCTCCAGACTCCTGCCTGTCTGGGGGGCTGTCCTCATCACTCAGCGAGGCAGCCGCCCAGAAACAACAACAGGCACCTCTGCAGCCCTGTTTAGAGAGCTCCCCCTGACCTCCGGTGCACAGACCCTGCACTGCGCGTGTCCCTGCAGCGTCTCACTCCACCCTCTAGACCGCACGACGAGGCACATCCTACCACCTCCATTTCGCAGATGAGGAAACGGGCTCAGAGATCTGAGGCCTGGGCCACTCATGGTGTCACTCCTCTCTGAGCCTCAGTTTCCCCACCTGGGAAACAGTGATGACGGCACCTCCGCACAAGGTTGTGAGGCCGGCTGGTTTTCCAGAGAACATTCTGCAGACGACACCGAGGCCAGCGAGAGTGACCCTGGACACATAACTGAGTGATACCGTATCTGCTGCCCTGTCTGTAGACTGCTCATCTGAGGTGGGATCAGCCTGGCCTAGAGGCAAGGAGGCTTCCACACGGAGGGTTCCAGCACCCTCCCCAGAGAGAAAGCCAGGGAACTGGAGACACAGTGTCCTGGACCCAGAGAGATGCTCCCTTGGGGGTGACCCACCTTCCCTGTGTCTTCAGGCCCCGGCTGCAACGTCACAGAACATGGGAGGTTCGGAGCGATCTGTTAAGAGGACGGACAGACCTGTCACATTCACCACTGACCTCTCTGTGTCTCCCACCCCAGGCACCCATACACACATTCATCAGACCAGGGGACCCTGAGGACAGGCCATGTCCCTCCCATCAGACTAGGGAATTCAGGGGACAGACCATGTTTCCCCCATCAGACCATGCCAAGCCACGCCCCATGTTAGACCAGAGGCCCCTTCAGTTACACCAAGGATTTCAGTGTTTTTCTTTATCTAAGGGTTTAACCCAGCACAGTCCCCACAGAACAAGAGGTGAAAAGGTCTTTCCACGATGTCCACTGTGGTAGGCAGAATAATGGCCCCCCAAAGACGTCCACATCCCCATCTCCAAAACCTGTGATAACGTTACCTTAAATGGCAAAAGGAACTCTACAGCGTGATTCACTTAAGGATCCTGAGATGGGGAGATTACCCTGTATTAACCAGATGGGCCTTATCACAGGGTCCTTAACAGTGAAAGCAGGAAGCAGAAAAGACAGCGTCAGAGTGATGGGATTCGAGAAAGACTGGACCAGCCATTGCTGGCTTTGAAGATGGAGGAGGGGCAGGCTAGGGACCAAAGAGTGTGAGTGGTTTCCAGAAGCAGGAGAAGACAAGGAAACAGTTTCCCTCCTGGAGCCTCCAGAAAGAAGGCAGCCCTGCTGACACCTGATTTTAGCCCCGTGAGACCTGATTTTGATTTCGGACCTCCAGAACTGTAAGATAACACATTCGTGTTTAAATTAGCAGGTTTAATTACTACCAGGTTTGCGATGATTCCTTAGAGCAGCCAGAAGAAGCTAACACATCTATGACAGAGAGGATGGCTCTGCGTCCTCTCTCCTTCTCTGACCCTCACAGAAAGCCGGGGGATTTCACTGAATCACAGAATCAGAGTCTGAGAAACAGTTAATTTGAAAATCCAGAATCTTGGGGTCTTGGAGTGGAAAGATGGCCGAGCAGGGAAATCCACTACTTGCCATCCTCATTTGTGAGCTGGGTTGAAGCAGGGCTAGTGGGCAGCCGGTCTGAGGGAGGAGACAGCCTTGCGGTGACCCAGGGGCCAGAAAGGGCTCCTTCTTTCTCTGCAGCAGCCCCCCTCGACCCCCCTTTCTCCCATCAATGACCCGGACTCAGGAGGGTCTGGGGAGTAGCGCAGAGGTAAGGGTGATGCCCCTGGCAGTGGCCAGAGACACTTACCAGGCAACGTAAGTGCCAATGCCCTGGTCCCAGCGTACACTGGGAAACTGGGTGGCACGGCGCTGCTGCCCCAGCTGCCCCCATATGCCTGCCCAGAGGGCTTGCTAGACGTGATGTTTCTGGAGTGGGGCCCCAGGGGCTGGCAGTCCCTGACCTCAAAGGTGAAAGGGTAGGCGTGCTCGCCCAGCTTCTTGATGAGGCGCTCCTGCAGCCGAGTCAGGGGTTTCTTGTCCTCAGGGGCTGGCGGGAAGGACTGCACGTTGGCCACAAACAGGTCCTTGCGAAAGGTCAGGCCCAGGACATCCAGGTCCTCCCGGCCGTAGCGGAAGGCGCAGGTCAGTGTCACATAGACTGTGGAAGCAGGGGACACTAAGGAGGGGCCTGGGAGGGCAGCAAACACCCCCCCCCCGCCCCCAGAGCGTGAGCCGCAGCCCTGGGACTGGCCCCACTGGAGGCACAGGTCTGTCCCAGAGCTCCTGCGGGGAGGGCTGCGCTGCCCTTGGGATGGGGTGTCAGGTGCCTGGCCCCTGGGAGGAAGTGGGGCTGACTGCTGGATCGGTTCTGTTCTTCTCCACCCCCACTGCAGCCCAGGGCATGTGTGGAGAGGGTCTGACAGGGTTGATAGGGGCTGGGAAGGAGCACAGTGGGAAAGAGTAGTGGGAGGGGAAACAAGTGCTGGGTGGTGTCCAGAAGGCTCAGAGTCTTGTCCCACTCACCCCCCGCCCCACCTCCTGTCCTCCTGACCTTAGACAATTCCTTGACCTCCCCAGGAATCAATCTTCTCTTCTGTACAATGAGACCCTAACTCCTGCTCTGTTTGCATCCCCAGCCTTGCAACAGTCATGATGGATTGATGTAAAAGGGCTCAGGGCATTAGAAGGTTCTCCCAAAATGGGCGCGGGCAGGGCCGCCCCAGGCCGGGGGAGGCCAAGGCACCTGCTCTGACGTTGACTGGAGCTGTCGAGGGAAGTACCAGCAGGGAGGGGCAGGGACAGGCTTGTTGCCTCTCTTACTGCTGACATTCTGCCTGCGAGTCAGGAAGGCCCTCGGCTGGAGGTCATGGAGGAAAAGGAGGCCCCCTGACAGGCTGGGGGTAAGGGCCACAGCTCACCTCTCCTCTCCTTGAGATACTCAGGATCCACCAGGACCACACCATCTGGAGGAAGGACAGAGGGTGAGTAGACTTGACCATTTCAACTTCTGAGCCCCAAACACCAAGTTCAATTGAAACTCAACCATTTTTCTGTCCAAAAGCATCATGAGCGAAATGGGGAGGCCAGCGCCCGGTCGATGGTACCACCATGTCCCCCCTTACGCACCCACCCAGGCTGGCCTGACAGACCCAGCTCACAACTTTGGGCAGATTATTTAACTTCTGTTTCTTCATCTGTTAGTCAGAATAAGAAGATGGGTCCAAAACCCCAGTATCAGGTATACTCTGGAATTCAGAAGGTTTGAATTGTAGGAACACCATATGGTCCACAGGTTCTCTAATGTCTTCTGCCAGCTCTGGGGCGGCACCCCTTGTCAATCATTGATACCTCTGCAGGGAGACGCAAATATTTTCACCAAGAGGGTCACTAAGGTATCGGTGGCCTCCCATCAGTTCAGGTCAGGTTTGCCACTGATGGAATTTTGTGTCAAACTCATGAACAGTTTGGGGCTTGCAGAGTTTTGGGATTTGGGATTAACAGATGCTGTAGTACCTACGTCATAGGGCTCCTGTGAGGACGAGATGAGTCAGTATGTGTAAAGTGTTAGACAGTGCCTGACACGTGTGACACCATGGAGAATGTCCCGAGGCCTGGTCTTGGGAGTACAGAGTCCAGCTGAAGACGAAGGATGTTTTCTCTGCCCAGACCCCAGGAGGCCAAAAAGACTGGCTCAGGGGTCACCCTGTCACCTGCCCTCCCCAGTCTAACCCACAGCCCCCCTCACCCCACACTGACCCCCAGAGCTGACCCCTCAGAGGCCACATTAGGAAGTGAGTGCCCGGAGGGTTCCTGGTCTTCTCCCAGTGCTGGGCAGGTCCAAGGGACGACTGGTCAGGGGGTGCCCACCCCGTGCCCAGAGCCTGACGTGCATCTTCCCTCCTTTTACCGTGGGCTTTCCTCTGGGCCTGGGCACCAGGGGCTGAGTGGAAACTCAATGCAGAGGACATCCCAGCAAGGGCACTCCCCGAACCAGGGGTATCAGGGAAGGCTCCCTGGGGGAGGGGGAGGGGGAACCAGGTCTTAAGGGCAAGTAAAGGTCATCATTTAGGTGACCAAGGGACAGCCCAAGGTGGGCAGTGGGAAGAGCACGGCTCTGAGGCTTGGGAGAGCAGACCCCGGAGGCGTAGGAGGAAGGAGGGCCGGGCCTGACCTTAAACGTCCTGTCTGTGAGGTCAGGGGGCTCGGACTTGCCCCTGAGTTTGCAGGGTAACCAGGGGTAGAGTTAAACATCGGGAAGACACAATCAGCTCAACGTTGTGAGGGAAAAAGATTTTCTCACTGTGGGTCATTTGAGCAACTCTGGACGACACCCCAGCACTCTCTGGGATCTGCAGAGCCTGGCATGAAGCAGGTGCTCTATGAACACTTGTCAAACAGTTCTCAGGGTGCCTGTGTGTGTCAGGGGAGCCAGATCCCTCGTGTCCCTCTCCCCAGTCCCCGTGACCTCGCTGCTATCCTTAAAGGCCAAGGGGTGTGACAGCCCTGGCCTCAGACAGCCTGTAGGAAACTTTGCCTTGGAGCAGGCCACAGGCGAACACAGGGATGCTTGCTCCCTGCCTCCAAGTTCAGGGAGGAGATGGAAATGGCAGAGGGGGCAGTGAGCTTCAGAGGACACCAGACAGGGCTGGGGAGAAGAAGTGGGGTGGGGTCATAGTGCTCCAGGCCAGGAAGGGAGGGGCCTGGAACAGAGCTGGACTCTGCAGCCCACAGCCTGCTCAGGGACCCCAGGGACTCCCCAGGTCTCCTTCCATAACGTCACAAAGGCCTTCCTCTCAGCGAGCTGAAACCTGCCACTCTGCTCCCTCTGCTCCCACCTGGGCTCTGGAACCACAAGTCACTCCTGTCCCCTTGGCCCCAGCAAAGCCCGCAGGGATGTGATGACAGGCCACGTTCTCTGTGAATTTTTCCCCAAGCAACACATCCTACTTTCTTCACCTGGACTTGGCCTCATGCAGTTTCCAGGCCCATCCTCCCAAACCGTCACCTTCTTTGGCCTCACTCGGGTTTGTTCACGTCCCTCTTTAATCATTTAACCTCTCTGGGCCTCATCCACATTTGTAAAATAGGGGTCATGCTGGGCCTCCCTCCCTCAAACAGTTGTGGGAAGAGGCAATGAGACTGAGGTTCTTTAAGGAGAGCTTTGGTTCTTAGAATCCGAACTGGGGGCGATTCTGCCCCACAAGGGGATATTCGCAAGGTCTAACAACACTTTTGGTTGTCGTACTGGGATGGGGGGACTGCTGGTGTCTAAAGGGTAGAGACCAGGAATGCTGCTAAGCACCCTTCAGCAGAGAGGATGGCCCCCGCCAGCAAAGAATGATCCAATCCTAAGTGTCAAGAGTGCTGAGGTTGAGAAGCCCTGAACAAGAAAAAGTCCTTGCAAGTGCCTTCAGCCACAGCCCAACCTCCGGTAAGAACCCCACGTCAGCGAGGACAGCCTCCGTTTCAAAAGCCCCTAGGTTTTCCTGTCACCTCCCACCCTTTGCCATTAGGAGGGAGCAGAACAAAGGTTCTGCGAAGCCAGACTGCCTGGGTTTGTTTGAATCCAGGCTCCTCGATCTACTCGCTCTGTGACCTGGAGGAAGTCACTTAACCTCCCTGTGCCTCGTTCTCCTCGGTAAAGCAGGGATGATAATAGGAGCAGTTACCCTCGGCGTTGGGTAATAATAAGGCTCACGATAAGTGGTGGCTGTTGTCATCCTCCTGGTGTCATCAGGCACTGGCCCTGCTTCTTACCTCAATCCTTCCCACAATTTCCTCTCACAGGTCCCTCAGTTGAAGAGGAAAGTAGCTGCTTGGTAAGCTTTTCCTGACTGAACACATGTCCTGTTCTTGGTACCAGGCCACTCTGGAGACCTGAAGGCTATTCCTGGGCAGCTTCAACACGCTCTTCTCTGGAAGGAGCCAGGCCAGCCCTGCCTCCCCCCTCCCCTCCCTCTCTGGCCTCCAGGGACTCACCCACGGGGTCCACGAGGTCGATGTGGTCCACAAAGTCCCGCTTTCCCAGGTAGACGGTGAGCTGGGGAGGAGAGGCACAGAGGGTGTTAGCAGCTGTGGGCCCCCGCCCTGGAGGAAACCCTGGGAGCTGCCCCTGAAACCCCTGGGCCCAACCCTAGCCCTCATCAAAATCCTAACTGGACTTGGACCTGAGCCCCAGTCCTAATACGAACAAGCCCTTGTATAATTTTTAAAGCACCCGTTCATCCCAAAGCCCTGTGAAGAAGTTGTCATTGTTCCCATTTTGCAGATGAGGACACTGAGGCCTGCAGGGATCTTCCTGCCAAGCACCACTGAGGGTGGAGAGGCGGCAGCAAAGGAGTCTGCTGGGAGGGGGTGCTGGGTGCAGCTCTGAAAGGACAGGGGGACCCAGAGCAGGGCCAGCAGCGCCGAGAGGGTGCTCTGAACACTGAGCTCTGTGCCCTTCACTGCTCCCGGCCTCTGTGCAGCCTGCAGTGATCCACTCGAAGGACTTGTTTTCCGAGGCAGTGAGCGCCCCACTCATTAACCAGTCTTCAGGGAAGAACCCCAGAGCTAGAATCCAGAGTGTCATCCTGGATGCTTCCTACTCCTCCCCAATCCCTAAACACTGATGAGTCTCCCTCCACCAGATTTCTCCATCCTCACAGCCAGCATTGGCTGAACTACACGCCAGCCCCTTGACGGTCTGCTGCCTGGAGCCTCCCTTACTTTGGACCTTTCTCCGCTCCTCAGCCACACTGGTCATCCTAAAATGCAAATCTAACCATGGTAGTCTGGTCTGAAAACCCTCTGATGGTTCCTCAGTGCCCAGAGGTAAAATGACAAATGAGTTTCATTCCAAATGCCAACTCTGATTGATTGGTAAGGGCTGCCTGGGGCCCTGGGTTGAGAAGAATCCAAGATGGAATATGGGCTCAGCAGGAAAGGGTGAACAGTGATTGGTGATGTCTGCCTTGGGCTCAGAAGGGAGACGTGGGTGATTGGTGATGTCTGCTGTGGGCTCAGAAGGGAGACGTGGGTGCACGTGGTGCTATTTGCCAGCCCAGGCCAGGAGTCCAAGCTCCTAAGCCCGGCCACCTCCCCCTCTCAGCTCCCGCTCCCTCTGCCTCCCTCTTGGCACCCAGACTCCCTACAACTTATGTTCACGCCTTGCATGCCCTTTTCCACCCTGCCTTGCCTGGGAATGCATCTTTCCCCACAGAAGCCATCCCTGACCACCCAGGCTGGGTCTGCAGCTATACTTACCACTTTATATTGAAATTACCAGTTTCTGTGCCTACCTCCCGCATCTGGCCCTGAGGGGCACGGGCTGTGCCTTATTTATCTCAGTACACCCTACCCTGATTCCCACTGGCTCAGCCTATACCTGACGTGGAATGATGTCAGTAATATGTGCTGAAATGAGAGGAAAGCAGGATGGAGCCTGGGGCTGTATTAAGAAAGAGAACAGGGCAGGCACTGGGAGCTGCCCCGGATAACAGGGTTCAGTAGAGAGGCTCCAGGGGCCGCTTATGCCAGAGGACTCACCACCCCTGAGGCCCTTGGCACTTGCTCTAATTATTGCACTCACAGTGCAGCCTCTCCGTGATGGGCCACACCAGGGCAGGGGTTCCCTAAAGTCCAGGAGAGTCGTCCTGCCCCCCTGAGACAGCAAGTTTGCTGACAGGGCCCCTCTCCTTGTAGTCGAGGGCTCCTAAGGACAGGGCTGTGTCTCTCCCTCAGACAGGGTGTGCAGGTCCTTCGCGGCAGTAAAGATGCCGGAAGAGGGGATGAGAGTTTGAGGACAGAGAGGAGACAGGGTGCGGCTGCTACAGACTCACCTTTCCATTGGGGCTCGCCTTCTTGAACACCCTGGGGAGAGAAAGAGCGGGAAGGCCAGGTTAGCATATCCTGCCCAGGGGAAGGTTCCTGCAGGCCGTCCCTCGGCAGGACCAGAACAAGGGGTCTGGAGTGACTTGCAGGCACTGACCAAGTGCTGGGAGCCGTAACAGTGCCTGGCATGATCAGATCTCACTCTCTTCCACTGCCATCCCCACCTGAGACGCCATGCTTGCCTTTATAGGTCCCCTGGGCTCCCTCGACAGCCCCCTCAGTCTGTTCCTCACCCAGCAGGCGGAGGGAGTCTTCTAAGATAGGTCAGACCTGGCCGCTCATTTGCTCAAAGTCCTCCCAGCTCACGCAGAGGCACGGCCTTGTGTGTGTGGTTTGCCCTCCCCCTTTACCTCCCAGCTTCACTTCCCCCTACTCTCCCCCATCCTCCAGCCGCAAGCCTGCTGGCCTTTCCTCCAACACACCAGGGTGGTCCCTGCCTCAACAGTCCCTTCCCTGGGACGTTCTCCCCACACAGATACACTTGCCCAGCCCCGCGCTTTATACGATGACGCTTCACCCTGTGCCTACCCAGTGTTCCACATCCTCTCACTGTACTTTCCCGTTTTCCACAGCACTCACCACTTCCTAACCCACTACATAACTGACTCTCGGATTACATTTATGCCTGTCTACTCTGCTACCGTCATCTCCACGAGGGCAGGGATCTTTGTCTCTCTCGTCTACTGATGCGTCCCAAGCACCTAGAACGGCACATCTAGTAGGTGTTTATTAAATCTGTGTTAATGAATGGTAGGCAGCCAGCACTTAATAAATATTAGTTGAGAGGGTGAATGAATGAATTAGTGAAGGAATCAACTGAGGAACTGAGGCCAGGAAGGGAGGGAATGTGCCCACGGCCACACAGCAGAGCACGGATGTGGGGTCGGGCAGAGGCATGGTCCCTGACTCCCGTAAAGTGCTCCCTCTGCCTCCCAGAGCACTCCCTGGGCCCCAGCAGCTCTTCCTGCTGTCTCCCTGCAGCTGGTCTGGGAGCCTGAGGCCCCTCACCTATCCCCCATCATCCAGCCCCAGAACCGCTCAGAGCAATGTTGGGAGGGAGAGAAGAAAGGTAGAGACGGAGACCCAGAGGCAGAGAAGGTATTGGAGGAGGGAGGGGAGGGAGGGAGGGAAGGGAGGGGGATGCTGGCTCTGGAGATGTGACAATAAAGGATGGAATGAGAGATGATAAAACAAACAAACAAGAGAGGGAGAGAGAGACAGTCACACAGAGAGATGGAGCAGACACAGAGCAACAGAGCAGACCTGCATGCGCTGCGAGCGATGCAGGCAGCCCGAATGCTGGAGGGGCAGGAGGTCCAGCAGGCATCCAGGGCAAGGCGGGGTGAGGCCCACAGTGTCCCAGCGACAGCAGGTCCTCCCAGAGGGGAGTGGGGTGGTGGCTCTGTGCTGCCTCCGTAGCCCCCCCATCACTCCTCCCCCCTTACTTTTGGGGCCCAAGGGACCACTGATGGGTCTGAGCTTGGTTGGCAAATAAGAGCCTAGCACATCCCTCCCCCACCTCCCCTAGGAGTTCTGGGTTTTTCTCCTCCTCATCAATATTTATCAGTGTTTGGAGTGTGAAGATGCCACAGTCAGCTGGGGTATAATAATTGCTAAAGGAGAAAAAAGAATACAGATCACACAGCTTGAACTAGCAGCTCCCAAGCTAAGGCCAGACCTGCAGAGGAGACCAGAGAAGTGACAGGCCACAGAGATCCCAGCTGCTTCCAGAAGCCTCAGTCCACCCCTCAGGAGCCCTGGGTCTGATGGAAAGGAGAGGCCACAAATGCCTGAGGCCACCCCAGTGACCCCTGAGAGGGACCAGCAGCACCCTGGCCACAGGAAGCTGGTGCGGGGGGCCAGCTGGGAGTAGTGATAGTCAGAGAGAGAAGGGAGGGAGGGAAGGAAGGAAGAAGCAATTAACATTTTTATAAAGTAGGAACTAGCATTTGTTGAGTGCCCAATTAATTATTTCTCATAACAGCACTGTGAAATGAGCATTATAACCCTCATTTTACAGACAACGAACTCGAGATTCAAAGAGACGTAGTAATTTTCCCAGAAACATACAGCAAGCAAGGGGCTAATAAGTCAGGATTCAGACCCAGTTCTGTCTGTCTGCCTCCAGAGGCTGGTTATTTTCTGTCCAACCCTGCTACTTTCCTAAAGCAGGTGTTTTTATCAACGTCAGGAATAACAGAAAAAGGAGAAATGAGGACAGGAGTTGGGGGGAGAAATGAAAGGGTGAGGAAGGAGCGACCAGGAGAGTAAGCGTGACGAGGGGCAGGAAGCACGGCCAGCCCAGCAGTGGGAGATGGCCCGCTGCTAACTCAACCAGCCACCGGGCCACCTCCTCAGGAAGCTGGACGCTGATGGCTTCCTCAGACAACAACAACAGCTGCGGGCGCGTCCAGGCTTGTACGCCCTCAGCATGTCTCAGTATTTTTCCCAGAACACTGTTGTTGATCCTTCCACAATCCCATTTCAGAGATGAGAAAACTGAGGCTCAAAGAGGTGAATTATGGCTGCCTGTCTCCAGAGCCCATGTCCTTTCCACTCTGTCCCACAGCCAAACGGTCCCTGAAACAACTCCACTGGCTTCCTGACCACAATGCTGTCAGAGAAGAGGCCCCTGCAGGGGTGCTTCCAGTTCACTGGGACCCCCACCTGGTGCAGGACCTCAGAGATGGCTTCTGCCTGTCCACTTTGAAGAGCAAGCACAAACACACAAAACTGAGGTAAAAGCCAAACTTCCAGACTGTGGGATGGCTGGGTTTAGTTCATCCCCAAGTCCCGTTTGTACCCCATAAGCCCGACCCTCAGAGCCAAAGCTGGGTCCCACGCAAGAAATACTGGTGGTGTTCTAGCTGATTAAGACTCTCTGGAGATAAGGAACAGAAACCCACCTAGCAGAGCTCAAGAAAAGGAGAGGGTATGATAAGGAGGCAAAAATCTCACGGGAAGGATATGCAGGCAGGACGCACGGGGGCTGGAGCCGGGAACGGGGAAGCCATCAGCCTCTCAGGCGGCTGCTCTCTTTCTCCACCTCTCTCCCTGGGGCTGCATGTTCTCCCGGCTGCACTGCTCTGTGTGCGGCTGCTACATTGCCTCTGTGGACCAACTCTCTTCTTACTCAGGGCTTTTCTGCCCCTCCATCATTTTGGCTTGCATGTGGCTCTCACTCCGACCCTATTTCTACTCTGCCTCTGCTCAGCTTCCCACGGTTAACTGGTTGAATGGCCCAATTCCAAATCCCCAGGAGAGGAATTTCATTGGTCAGTTTTGGTCAGGTGTCCGATGCCTGGGCCAATCAACTAGGCTTAGGGTGTGTCATGTGGTCCATCAGGCATGGGCAGAGGAGGGTCTGTAGAGCAGTGTTTTTCAACCCAGGGGTCACAACCCATTAGTTGACAATGAAATCAACTTACAGAGTTGCCACCAGCACTTTGTTGTTGTTGTTTTTTAATGCAATAGAATAAAAGATACAAGCATCAGGTGCAGATGGCAAAGGTATAGTAGATACTACTATTATACTACTATAGATACTACTATACTACTATTTTACCAATATTCTATTGCCCTCTAAGGCTGGGCATATGGGTGGATCAAATTTCTCCAGTCCTATGAAGTTAGTCGTGCCCATGCAGCTTGCTCTGGCCAAGGGAACATGCGTAGAAGGGCCATATGTCACTTCCGGGCAGAAGCATTTAAGGGCTGGTGCATGATTCCCCATGCTGTTTATATTAGCCTTCTATGGAGGCTATAACAAAGGGTCACAAACTTAGTGGCTTAAAACAACATAAATGTATTATCTGGAGTTCTGTAGTTCAGAAGTTCAAAATGTACCTCACTAGGTTAAAATCAAGATGTTAGCAGGGCTGCGTTCCTTTCCAGAGGCTCTAGGGGTAAATCTGTTTCCTTGCCCTTTCCACCCACATTCCATGTCTCAAGGCCTCTTCCTCCATCTTCAAAGCAGCAACAGCAGGTTGGGTTCTTATCATATTGCATCGCTCTGACCTCCTCTTCTGCCTCCCTCTTCCACTTTTAAAGACCCTTATGAATACATGTAGCTCCCTATTTTAAGATCAACTGATTGCCATGTGATATAACATATTCAAAGGTTCCAAGGATTAGGACGTAGACATTGTTGGGGGGCCATTCTTCTGCCTACCACAGCCTCTTTCCTCTCTCACTGAAACCAGCAATGATCTGGATGCGAAAGCCTTCAGAGACCGAAATCCCAGGGCTCTCCTGCTAGATGACAGACATGTAGCATGAGAGAGAAAAAAAGCTCTTGAGCCACTGAGATTTGGGGGTTATTTGTAACTGCAGCAGACCAGCTTCTCCTGGCTAATAGGAAAAGTAAATATTATTTAGTAAAACGTTTGTTTCAGATGAACTGAGTTGCAATGTAAAATGAATACCACGCTGCACATTTTTAACTGTTTAAAATCCACTGTTCTAGAGAACATGCCTAAAACAAACATGCTGTATCAGTGTCTGTGCAGCCTGCTGGATCCTATTTTCCGATTCTGCCGCTTTTCTGTGTGCCACCAGTCCTCCCAATGCCCCTTTGTGCCTATAGGGAGAGGCCTATATCGTGAGGGACCCAGAACAAAGTACCTTCCTAGATAGATTACCTAACAACCAAGAGTTTATAAGTTTGTATAGTACAGCCAAACAATGGAATAATACTACATAGCATTGAAATTATGCTTGCATCTTTCATAACACAGGGAAATGCCTATGATAGAATATTAAGCAGAATAAATCAGGAATCAAAACAGTATTTTTGGCATGAGCTCAACTTTATACTCAATAAATACCCAAAAGAAAGAAGGAGAAGACAAGGTTGTTAATATGGCAATACTCCTCAAACTGATCTATGAATTCAATGCAACCCCTATCAAAAATCGCAGCTGGATTTTTTGCATTAATCGACAGGCTGATCATAAAATTCATATGGAAATATAATAGCCAAAACAATCTTGAAAAAAAAAAAAGGAACAAAGTTGGAGGACTCAGACTTCCCAAATTCAAAACTTACTACAGGGACTTCCCTGGTGGCACAGTGGTTAAAAATCTGCCTGCCAATGCAGGGGACATGGGTTTGATCCCTGGTCCGGGAAGATCCCACATGCCGCGGAGCAACTAAGCCCGTGTGCCACAACTACTGAGCCTGTGCTCTAGAGCCTGCGAGCCACAACTACTGAAGCCCACATGCCTAGAGCCCGTGCTCCACAACAAGAGAAGCCACCGCAATGAGAAGCCCGCGCGCCGCAACGAACAGTAGCCCCCATTTGCCACAACTAGAGAAAGCCCACGCGCAGCAACAAAGATCCCACGCAGCCAAAAATAAACAAATAAGTAAATAAAATTTTAAAAGAAAAGAAAAAGAAGAACAATAGCAAGTGTTATCAAGGGTGTGGAGAAACAAGAACCCTCGTACATTGCTGGTGGGAATGTAGAGCAGTGCAGTCGCTTTGGCAAACAGTCTGGCTGTCCCTCTAAACATCAAACATAGAGTTAACATATGACCCAGCAATTCCATTCCTAGGTAGATACCCAAGAGAACTGAAAACGATGTCCACGCAAATACTTGTACATAAATGTTCATAGTGGCATTATTCATAACAGTCACAAAAAGTGAAAAAGAAGTCCATCAATTGATGAATCTATTTTTTTTAAAGTGGCACATACATCCAATGGAATATTATTCAACCATAAAAAGGGATGAAGCACTGATTCATGCTACAACATGGATGAACCTCGAAAGTATTGTATTAAGTGAAAGAAGCCAGACACAGAAAGCCATATATTGTGTGATTCCACTTATACGAAATGTCCAGAATAGGCAACTACATAGAAACAGAAAGAAGATCAGTGGTTGCCCGGGGCTGGTGGGAGGGGGAAATGGGAAGTGATTGCTAATGGGGTGATGAAAATATTCTGGAATTAGATAGTGGTGACGGTTATACAACCTTGTGAAAATACTCAAAAACACTAAAACTGCTAACATTATGGTATGTAAATATCTCAATTTTAAAAACTAAAACTAAAAACAACCCCAAAAAATTAATGAAAGGAAAGGAAATGTGCCTAAATGTTAACAGGGGTTGAAGGAAACTCTGTCCACCCACCCACTCATTTCTTTATATCCCATATTTTTCCATGTTGTACAATGAGCACAAATTACTTCATAAAGATGCCAGGACTTCCCTAACAAGGTATGTCTCAAGTCTTAGTGAAAAAAATATTGTAAGCACAGTAGAGAAAATATGGCTCCTGTCATTTGGATCCTTTGATGCTAGAATCTCTGATTCTGCGATTTTACAAGCCAGAGTCCACATCTCTGTGATTCCTCAGAACCTTCCCCAAGCCTGCTGTGTCAACTGCCAGAACTGCATGCTGTGTCTTCTGCTCAGCACTCTCCTTCTCCAGGAAGCTTTCCCTGACTCCCCCCAGGTCTGGATTAGACGCCCCCCAACTCCCACACCCAGTGTGTCTCCGTCACAACATTTACCACACTCTGTAAAAGTCTGTTTACTCACCCTCTGCTTCTCTTTCATAACTTATATGAGAGTAGAGATCTTATTTGTATTTTTGACACTGGATCCCTGGGGCACAGCATGGTGCCTGGGCCACAGTAGGTGCTCAGTAAATAAAAACAGGTGGAATGCTGTTGAATGAATGCCCTAAGAGAGAATTAGTCAATAGGGAGGATGGATGATGTTTAAAAAGATGGTGGGGATGGTCCTTTGCTCTGGGTGAGTGGACTCCAGGGATTTCTTCTTCTATCTATGCTTCTCTTCGGCTGTCATGATCAATAGGCACCGGGCTTAGAAAATACTTCATAGGGGCAGGGTCCCAGCCACCATCAGGCTGAGCCAGGTATACAACTGATACACCCCCACGGGCCTCTGCTCAGCTTTGACCAATGACTCTCCCATTTATCATTCACTTACCCGGTAAACATTCACACACTCCTACCACTGCCAGGCTCTGCAGGCACTAAGATGTCCCTGCTGACAAAAAACCACGGTATAGTCAAGTGAGATAAACCCACCAATCACGTCGGCCACCGTGCATTAAGCTTTCCCTGTAATCCAGGTGCTGTGCTAAGAACTTCACACACATTAAGATAGTATATTATGCCATCTAAACATTCCCATTTTTCAAAGGGGAAACCTGAGCTTCAGAGACCGTGAATAACTTAATCAATGTCTCAAAGCCAGCATCAGAAAACTCATACAGGAGAGGAAGCCCATGAACGGGCTGCCTATGGGAAATCATTTAGCCAAACATGTCTTACTCAGTATCAGAAAACTCATCTTGTAGAGATTATCCACGAACGTAGATTCACTACCAGTGAACTGAGAGAGCACTGGCAACAATTCAATCCTTTGCGAGCATCAGAAAATTCATGTTAGATAAAAATGCTATGAATGCAGTGAATGTGGGGAGACCTTCAGATGTTAACCTCAATCAACAACAGAAAACTCATCCAGGAGAGAAATCAGGTGCCAGTTGCTACTCTAAGTGTGTCATCAACGTTAACTCATTTGTTCCTCCAACAACATATGAGGAGGTACGACTATCCCACTTTCGCAGATGAGGAAACTGAGGCACAGAGAGTCTAAGTCATTTGCCCAAGGTCACACAGCTAGTAAGGCGCGCAGCTTGATATTGGAACCCAGGCAGTCTGGCTGCAGGGATGACACTTTTCACCACTCACAATCCTACCTTATAGGTAGGATTGTGTGGTTCTGTCTGAGGGGGTCAGGAAAGGCTTCAAGGGAGGAAGTAGCAACGAGGGGGATCTTGAAGAACACACAGAGGTGCGGAAGAGGTGACAGCACTGCAGGTGGGGGCCTCACAGCTGAGTCCACTGTGCATTTGAGAGACAGTAGGCAATCTGCAGTATGTCCCAAGTGCCTGGGAGGAGCACCAGGGAGGAGGACGGACCAGAGAAGGGTCCACTCGCTTCCCTGATAGTCACGGAGCACCTCCATGCCCCAGGCCCTGGGTAGGTATAAAGGGTCTCGAATGCCAGACTAAGGACCTCAGACCATATCCAGAAGGCAACGGGGAGCCATAGGCACTTAGGGGGAAGGAGAATGGCCAGGACTGTACCTTGGACACAGAGATGCTGTCACCCCATACCTTTCCCCCATCCCTGCGCCTGATAGCAGTCATAGCTCATCTAGGTAGGGTAGGGACCTGCAAGGGGGCATTCACCCTCAGGTACACCCGCCCTACATTCTGACCCACTTTCCTGGGTGTGAGAACAGCCATGAGGGAGCCGGGAGGTGTGAGGAGCAGGTAGCTGTGGCAGCAAGGAGGTTTCTAGAGCCCTTATCACACCCTCCCTGGTAGCAGAGTAATTTGTGTGCAGGCTTGTCTGGTCTACCAGAACTGAACAGCCCTCCCTGTGTCAGAACATTGCCTGCCCGTTTATCCACCATGAGTGCACCTGCTTCTCAGGACAGCCCAGGACAGGGGGAGCAGGCAAGAAGACAGGAGATGTCACCCCTGTTTCACAGATCTGGGGAGCATGAGGGATCACAGTGTAGCCTGCTTTATTTCCCAGACGGAGAAATCAATGGAAGAGAAGAATCTTGCACCTGGCCAAGAAACTAAGGCCCAGAGAGACTCTGGGGTGTGTCCAGTCACAGACTGGGAGGAGAGCCCCAGGCTTCTGGTGCTCCTGTCACACCCCTGCTCAGAATCGTGCATGGCTTCCTTGGGCACAGGCCTGAGGGGTGAGGGGTGGTGGATGGGGGTCTGGCCAAGTCAAGCTCCCGGGCTCCAGACTTCTCACAGGCGTCTAGGCAGACAGCAATTGCTCCAGCCTCTTGTCCACATTCATGTATTCACTTTTCTAGCCATGATCCATATATGTGAAGATTTCCAGGGGGTGCAGAGTGAGCCACCAGGTGGCCACGGACAGAGGGGAGAATTTCTTAAAGGAGCCTGGCCCATTTTCTAGTAACCCACGAAACTGGAGATCTGAAATCGAAAGCTAATAATTTCACCAAGCAGGCTGGCCGCTGGATCCCAAAGAGCCCACAAACTGCACCTGAATGCTCTCCAGCCTTCTCGAGGGTTGAGAGGCAGGAAGGGAAGGGTGCTGGCAGAGGAAACAGTGCAGACGCTGAAGCACGCAGACCCCGCCTGAGTCCTGTGTGACCTTGAGTTTTGCTTCCTCTCTGAGGCATACTTTCCATCATCTGGAAAGTGGGGTTGATATCTACCCCATAGGTGAAGGCATATATAAAGCCTTGGTACCTAGTAGGGAATGATAAAGGGAAGCGGACATCATTGGGACTGTAATTATTATTGCTATTATCCTCATTCCCTGAGTCAACACTCTGCCTTCCCTCCAGCGCCCAGGGGAGAGTTCTTGCCCAGCTGTCCCTCAGGTGGGAGGGGATGGTTATATTAACTCCAATGGAGACAAACAAGCTTTTTTAGCTGTCTCTCTCTCAGTCTTGGGTAGAAAACAGCAGTTTATGATATTCTCTTCCTAGTTTAGACCCTCACATTCCAGAAATCTCCAGGGACATGCCCTGTTATTCCCTCTTTCTGCAATAGCCTTTCTATCAGTTCTCCCACTGCAATCCCTCCCATCCTTCCTTCCCAATGTCACCTCATCCAAGAAGCCTTCCCTGACTGCTTCAGCTTAAAGTGTCCTTGCCCTGACCCCTTCCTCCTTCCCTCTCTCCAACCATCTTTGCTACTCCCCTCCTTGCTTTTCTTCCTTTTTTTCCCATCTCTGGGCCTGACACTGTTCTTACCTCCAGAAGATACAGGCCCCTGTGCCTTGTCACCAGGACACCTGCACTCTGGAGCAGGGAGAGAGAGAGATACTCCACAAATAAACAAAACCCTCCCTCAGAAGCACAGCAGGAGGGTGGGATGATGCCATGTATGATGTGCCCAGCTCAGCTTCAGGCACACAATAGCCACCCACACATGCACTTCTCCCTTCCTCGCCTCTGTTCTGCCCCATGTCCCCTCAGCATCCACACGAGCCTGCACATCTCTGCTCCCCAGTGGATGGCGTGGAGTGAAATACTGACAAGCTCCAGAGAGCAGGAACCCTGTCTTCCTTCAGTCATCTTCCTTGATATATAGTGGGTGCTTAGTAAATATTTCAAATGAATGAATAAATGCATAAACAAGGGCCAAACCCTGAGCTTGAAGATGGGGAAAAATAGGACTTGGGCCAAGAGACGATTCAGAGGCGGGCCGCCTGGCCGCCAGGATAAAACACGGGTGTGTGACGCGGCAGCCATGGTTTTCCCAGTGGGAAGACTTTATTTAAAGTTCTACTTGCGTGTGTATGTGTGTGTGTGTGTGTGTGTGTGTGTGTGTGTGTGTGTGTGTGTGTTTATGGTTTTTTTGTTCTTGCCAATTTGCACATATAAACTTTTAGGGATACAGAAGAACACATAATAAAATAAGATATTGATTCAGAAGTGTTACTTTTGTCTCCATTGTCACATTTCATGAAATATCAGAACAGATCAGTAGGGCAGTGCATCTCCAACTTTGCTTCAACCACTCTGGGGGCCAGTCAGGGGCTGAGAGCCCTCTGTGGTCAGGACCTCTGTCCAGATTGAAAGGTATGGCCTAGGATAGTGGCTCTTTCTTGAGAAACAATTTTGGGGAGAAAAACCCACGTCTTATATTTGGCTAGATACAGTGACCATGATGGGCTGGAGCTGGCTTGTACAGGCTCATAGAGCCGATTGTCACACTTGTAGGAATGTTGTGAGCTAGTTGTTAAACACAGCCATTGCCAATGGCTCTCTACTGGGGGTGAAGTGGCTGTCTCAGCCCCCTGGGGGACATTTGGCAATGTTTAGAGACATCTGGGTGATCACGACTTGGGGGAGGGGTGCTACTGGCATCTAGTGGGCGCAGGTCACGGGTGCTGCCTGCACAATGTGTAGGCCGGCCCCTTCCCTGTTCCCAACAAAAAACCTCGAGCCCAAATGTTAACAGTGCTGATGGTGAGAAATCCTGATCCAAAATTACAATTAAATAAATTATATTAAAAACAAAGGGAGGGGGACTTCCCTGGTGGCACAGCGGTTAAGAATCCGCCTGCCAATGAAGGGGACACAGGTTCGAGCCCTGGTCCAGGAAGATCCCACATGCCACGGAGCAACTAAGCCCATGCGCCGCAACTACTGAGGCTGTGCTCCAGAGCTCACGAGCCACAACTACTGAGCCCTGCGCCACAACTACTGAAGCCCGTGTGCCTACAGCCCGTACTCTGCAACAAGAGAAGCCACCGCAATGAGAAGCCCGCGCACCGCAATGAAGAGTAGCCCCCGCTCGCCACAACTAGAGAAAGCCCGTGCACAGCAACGAAGACCCAATGCAGTCAAAAATAAAATGAATAAATAAATTTATTTTAAAAAAACTATCAACACTCATTAAAAAAAAATAAAGGGAATAAATACTCAAAACTTATCACTTACCATTTTTTTACTAAATTTCTCTATAAAGATGGTGCCCTACTGTGCATCTCTTCCCAACTCCATGTTCAATGACATGACATTAGTAGGGTGAAATCCTTGGTGGAAGAATTTACACCACAGAAATCGGCAAATACTAAAACCCCACCCCCACTTTTTTTTCTGGATAGCCAGCTGTTACCAGTGGACCATTGGATGTGACCCTAAATAGAGAAGGGAAATTCGGAAGCCTGGTGGATGCTTCTAAGTTTCCAGCCCAGGCAAATGGCTCAGCACCAGCCTGCTGTACGCAGTCACAAACTCTACACACCTCACACACACACACACACACACACACACACACACACATACCATGCATACACACAGAGACACATACCCACAAACACCACACACACACAACACACACCACACATACCCTACACGCCCTACACATGTACCTACAGGCACACCACACATGTACAAAACACACCACATACCACACCACACACATCGTGCACCCTTGCACCACACACATACCACGTATGCTTCACATCTCACACCACATATATACCACTTACACTTATACACACCACATACACAGACCACACACACAAATACTAAGCACACTCCATGCGCACACCTGCATCACACACCCCACACACATCTCACCTACAACTCCCCCGACGTACACCATACACACACCACGTAAACACACGTGCTCCCACAGCAGCCCTCTAGCCAGCAGAAGACTAACTGAAATCATGAGAATAAGAGAGGGCCAATCCGGGACTTCCCTGGCAGTCCAGTGGTTAAGACTCCGCGCTTCCACCGCAGGGGGCACGGGTTCAATCCCTGGTTGGGGAACTAAGATCCTGCATGCCACACGGTGTGGCCAAAACAAAAAGAGAATGCCAATCTGCCTGACCACCTTCTTTTGATGTCTCAGCACCTCTGCCATAACTTACTGTCTCCTCAACCCAAAGACCATCCGTCCCACACACCCCCACACCCCGCTTGCCAAAGCAAAGTCTCGACACCCCCCAGGAGCACCATCCTGTGACCCCATCCCAGGCCCGTTCCTCTTAGCCACCGGAGCCCTGACTCAGTGGTCCCCCATCCCTGCCCTGTGCCCAGCTGTCTGTAGGCTCCAGAGCAGAGCCCGGTTGCCTGTGGCCTCCAGGGCCTGGCCTCCACCCCTTCCCAGGACCCATGACAAGCAGTTCCCTTGGTGACCCCACCCACCTGGCCCCTTTAACTGCCACCAGATGCTGGTAAGCCAAACCCCCATCTCCAGCCAGACCCTCTCTGACCCCATACCCACTAGCCTTGGGACATGTGTACTCGGATGTCCCCAGACTCCTCACACAAGTCCCAAACCGACTTCCTGTCTGCCCGCACCTGTTCCTCGCCTACACTCTCTGCCCCTGCCCACCCCAGAGGTCAGCACACAGGAAATGCTCCAGGCACATCTCATGGATAAAGGAATAAATTATGTAAGTCCTATAAAGAAAGGAAAAAACAAACTTCCTTATGAGGCAGATAGGAAGTCTTACCCCATTTTACAGATGAGAGCCCTGAGTCTCGGTGAAATTAAGGGACCAGCCCAGGAGCAGTAGCTGAGGCAAGGCGGGGCACTGTGTGGGAAGGAGGGAGGCCGTGGAAGACCCAGTGCTGGGGACTGCAGGCAGCAGCAGTTAGGCCAGGGCAGGCCGTGCAGAATCAGCTCTCCCCAGCCCCAAGTCAGGGGGTTAGTTACAAACAAAAGGAAAAGGCGTTCCTGATACATGTCCTGTTTCCTCTCCTCCTCTGGGCTTCTCAGGCCTTGGAGGGCGGAGGTCTCTGGGCTGGCAGTAGTCGGCCTGTGCACGGACAGGCAGAAGGTGAGCGTCTCCAGGGGCCCTTTCCACTCCAGCAGTTTGGCCTGCGTGGAGACAGGCTCCCGAGTGACCCTCAAGTTACCCTTCCCAGCCTGGAGGAGCAACCTCTGATCCCCAGTGGGTACTCATCACAGCCAGGCACCTCCTTCCATCAGACTGTTCCATTAAGGCATCTCGACTGGGAAGCCTTTCCTGTCACCCTTACTCGCTACAGGAGCCCCTCTAAAGCACCCCCTTCTTCCCTTCTGCCCTGCCCCACAGCAGCCTAGCCCTTACTCTGCCCAGCTCTCTGTGGCTATTGCCTGTAGACCAGAGCTCCCCATGAATCAGGCCAGGGAGGCAGGGAACAAAGGCAGAGGCCATCAAATGGGGCTTCTTAAGTGAGAGAAGATGAGCCTCCCCCATCAAACAGGGAGACAGGGGGCCTTCCTGAGGGCAGAGGTCATATCTCCTCTATCAGATAAGAATTCTCTGAAGGAAGTGGCCATGACTCCTCCATCAGATAGGAGACTGCTGCAGACAAAGTTCGTGCTTCCTTCCTCAGACAAGGAGCTACTAGAGGACAAGAGGGCTGTGTCCCCTCCATTGGATTGGAGGTCCCAGGAAACAGGAGCCAAACCCCCCCTCCCTGCCCCCAACCAGCAGACCGGAATCTCTCTCCTGGAGAACAGGACCATGGCCCCTCCATCAGACCACGAGCTCCCAGAGGGCAAACTCCTGTCTGCTGCCTCCTCAGCAGTTCCCGAAACAGACTTCAGTTCCGTCTGAGACTCGAAGGACTTCCCCCTGGGGCAGAACTAGGGGAAGTCTTGCCCACAACCTCCTTTGCACAAGGTCCCATGCCAACTTCCCATTCATGCCCACAACTGAACAGAAGCTGCTTTGCCATCCTTAAGACAGGCATGTGTCTGGGCAAAGGCCAGCAGCTGTCTATTTCAGCCAGGAATGTTGACCTCTTGAGAGAGAGTAATGGGGATGACTGGGAGATCCCTGACAAGAGGATGCCCAGGACAGGCCGTGCACCCAGCTCTGGCCTGGAAGTGACCAGGTGTGTGGGCTAGATGGGTCTCTGCTCCTGACTCTGTCACTAAATGGGCAAACCTCTTCCCCGTGTGGCCACTAACACCCCCCGCCCATCTCCAGACTTTGTCAGCACCCACTGCTGGTTAAAGTGGCAGGAGGCAACAGGGAGGAGGGACGGCAGGGCCCTTCCCAGGTCCCACCTTGAGGACATCACTGGCCTTCCCCAGGGGCCGCCCCTGAGCCTGGTTCAAGCTGCCTCCACGATAGTCTTCCCTATATGAGCCAGCTCCAGGGAGCTGCTATTAGTTAGCATTGATCCACAAAGTGCTTTGCCGACACTTTTTATGAGCTCAGCCTCCCCCGGGGCCCTGGGGGCTAGTCGCACGAGGCAGAAACCGTGCAGGAAGCCCAGGCCCCTGGACAGAGCCAGGGGGCAGCTGAGTCCCGAGATCAAGACCCAGCCAAACCCAAGAGCAGCACTCAGTAAATGTTACCTGAATGCACAGTCACTGAAAGGCAACCTGACCGGATTTGGTAACTAAATCTGGGTGTATTTTCTTATTAAGAAATAATAATAATTATTATTATTATAACTGATGTTTATTAAGTGTCAGGCACTATTCTAAACAGTGTATTTAACTCATTTAATCCTCACAAGAACCCTGTAAGGTAGATACTCTTATTATCGCCACTCTATATATGAGGAAACACAGAGAAATTAAGTAACTTGCTCAAAGTCACAGAGTAGAAATAAGAAACGTAAGCAGTTCAAACCAAATGCTTGATAAATTAGAAAGTAAAAATATAGTAACAACGCTTCTGGGTTTTAAAAGAATGAGATACTGTTGAAAGATACAATTTACCCTAAGTGTGTTCCAAACCAAATACTTTCATTATTGGACATCCTGTGGTATAGTTCCAATGTAAAAGGTTCTCTGAAAGAGGAATATTACAAACGTACAATACGTGCTTGTCAGTCATCTCAAAATCATAGTTTTCTTCGGAAACTTTGAGTGGTTTTATTAAACTTTAGAAAACAAACCCCAAAAACCATAATAACAATTATTTTAAGATTTATCATTTATTTGTCATATGCTAAGTATTTGCCCTACTCCTCCTGTTTAATCTTGAGAACAACTGAAGGGGAAAAAAGAGGCATTATTCCCTCGGGGGCTTTACTGAGCCCCCAGGCTGAGGGTACCTATCTCATACACCTCCTTGGCGGGCGTAATCCAGCGGGGGTTTGCCCCCCAGGATGGGAGCTGCTCCAGGGCAGGAACCGTGCTCCGGCTCAGACAAGGTGCAACATAAAGGAGTTAAGGGCTGGGGTGAGGCAGCCCTGCTGTTTCATCAGCCTGCACTTCAGCCCTCTAGAGTGTTAAGTGAGGCCCCGGCACACAGTCAGAACTCTGTAAGTGGTGAAAATACTAACGGGCACCACCATCCCCACAAGAAACAGACTCGCTGGGTGGCCCTGGGCAGGTCCCCAATGAACAGGGTTCAGCTGGTTCACCAGCTCTCCGTGAGGGTCACGTCACCTCGTACAGGCCTGGGCCGCTGAGAGGAGGTGATGGGTATGAGGAGTTCCTGGGAGGCCAGAGTGCTGGGCAGAGACCAAGGCCTGTTATCAGGACCAGGCTGAATTATCGAGCATTTTTAAGAAATGCATTTCCATTACTTCCAAAAACATACAGGCTTGCAGATGAGGTGAGCACAGTGAAGCCAGCCAAGTGCAGCTGCGTCAGTGAGAGAGCCAGCAGGGAAGGGCATTCCAGGGCATCTCCGAACCTCTCCCCAGAGCACAGCCTGGGGCTTGGCAGTCTACCTTCCACCTGCTCCTCACACGGATTTGGGGGCGGGGGTGGGGTGTGAGAAACCTGCCGGGAGGCACAGCGCTGGGCCTTAGCTACCAAACCGTCTGAAGTGACAACTCAGTACCAGCTCCACCTGCCGCAACCTAGACGCTCAGGCCATCTTTCCTCGAACCTCAGGGAGACCATGCAAACGGTGAAGGAAACGGAAAAGAGCAACTGGGAACGGGGTCCAGAGCTCTACCCTGGCACTGAACGGCTGCTCACCTCGCCTGCCCTCACCTGGACAGTGGGATCATATGACCACCTCCAGGCTGTGGAGGGGAATGAATGGGCTGATGTCTGCCTAGGCCTGGAACATAATCCAAGTTCAATATACGGTAGGATTAGGGCACTGAGAGGCACCGGAAGTGCCAGGATGAACAGGGCTATACAGGACTCTGGAGAGATGCGGGAGACCAATAATCACAGGTGAGAACACACAGCGAGGAGCGGGAGGCCAAGTCCCCCAACGTTTACGTGGCCGTCTCTGTGTATCTAGCGGGCCTGAGGCACTGGGATATGGGCCTCCTGGGGGTCCCTGGAGGGTGGTGGATGAGCTTATGGGATACACTCTCCAGGGCCTAGACAGCCTCTCCCGAAACACTCTCCCTGTCCCCTGGCTCAGGTTTCACCCTCATCAGGAAACCTCATTACCAACGTGTCCCCCTTGGTGTCCTGGTTACGCGCAGGAGGTCCCGGGCAGCGGGCATGAGCATTTGCATCACGGAAAGTGAAGGGTTCCTGTACCCTTCACAGGGATGACTGCCCACCTGCTTTGAGTGGGGTCTCTGAATCTGACTGAGTCCATCATGGGGGTCTGCTCGATTCTAAGGGCTGGACTGCCAAGTGGGGACCTTGCTCAGGCCAGGAGGCCAGCTCCCCCGGGGCCTTTATCATCCTGCCTCTGTTCTACCACAACCACTGGGACCTTGAGAAGCAGAGGGGTCTGAGGTGAATGCACTGCCCACATATGGCTGGGGAGGCAGATGCACAGACCAACCGCTATCCTGCCAAAGGCACCGAGAGAGGGTTATAAAGAGGATAACTCGGGGGCGGGAGCAGCTCCATTCTTCCCAGATGGACAACGGGCTGCTGAGGAAGTGACACAGAGCAGGTGACATCTGAGCTGGGACTTGAAGGGCGATTAAGTTTGCCAGGTAGTCAAGGTGCAGAAGAGAGAACATCAAAGTGACGTGCATAAGCATGGACTCACACATCCTTATATAGCAGAGTATACGCTGCAAAGTCACTCTCTCACTTGATTCTCTCAAATCCGGTAATGGTGTTATTACCTCCCCCCTCCCTCCCCCCCCACACGCAAATAAGAAAAGTGGGGTACAGTGAAGGCAGATGATGGGCCAAAGGGCATATGGTGACTGATTTCTGGGCGGGCCATGTATGCTGGCTGAGACGACTCTCTTCTCACGGACGGGACGGTATTCCTCTCTGGCAGCAAAACCTCTCACTTCCAGCCCCTGCTGGCCTGTGACACCCTCCTCCCATCCCCAGCACACATACACACTCCTCCAGACCCCAGGGCCTCTCAGGAGGGACAGAGGGACACAGCCGCATGGCCGGGGCTGGGCTGAGGAGGCCAAGGAAGAGCTGACCATTCTCCAAGGCCCAGCTTAAAGGCCCGGCCTCACCCTCTCCCACTCATCCTGAGCGCTGATAACCTCCACCTCTCCCACTGTAAATCTCTCCTGGCCTCTCCTCTCCCCGCCTCTCGCCTCTTGAAGCAGCTGCCGCCAGCCTCTCCCTCTCCTCCCTCCACCCCTCGCCCTCCCCAGGGAGCAGTGAGCTCAGCCTTTCCCATCAGCCGTCCCTGGGAATGATGGGAAATGCTCAGCTGGCCAGGAACTAACAGGAGGCCTACCCCCAAGAGGGAGGAGGAGAAGGGGGCCGCTGGGGGCATCCTGGGCTCAATTCTGCTGCTTCCTATGAATTCCGTGCTAAGGGCATGGTCTGCCTGACCATATGACATGCTCTAGATAAGGTGGGATCCAACTGCTAGAGCTAGAATAGGCCTCTTTTTATGGATGGGGAGACAAAAGCCCAGAGAGAGGACAAAAAGAAAATGTGCCGAGGGACTGACTGCCACGTCCCAGGTACTGTTTGAGCCTTTCACGTTTCTTGTCTCATTTAATCCTCACAACCACCCTGCAAGGAGTGTGTGACAGGCTGAATCACGACCCCCTGAGATGCTCACATCCTAATCCCTGGAACGGTGAATCTGTTATCTTACGTGGTAAAAGGAACTTTGCAGATGCGATGTTAGTTAAGGATCTGGAGATGGGGAGATAACCCTGCATTATCTGGGTGGACCCAGTGCAATCACAAAGGTCCTTATAAGCAGGAGGCAGGAGGGTCAGAGAGAGAAAAGGCAATGTGAGGATGACGGAAGCACTGAGAGAGAAATTGGAAGATGCTGTGCTGACGGCCTTAAGATGGAGGATGGGGCCAGGAGCCAAGAAATGCAGGCAACTTCCAGAAGCTAGAAAAGGCAAAGGAATGGATTCTCCCTTAGAGCCTCCAGAAGGAATGCAGCCCTGCCAACCTGTGTTAGGACTCTGACATCCAGAACTATAAGAGAATTTATTGTGTGTTGTATTTGGCCACTAAATTTGTGGTAATTTGTTACAGGAGCAATAGGAGACTAATAAAGTAGGTATTCCCATTCCCATTTTGCAGATGAGGAAAGTGAGGCTCCGAGAAGGCACGTGATGTTCTCAGGTTCTGCACACTCCCCTCCACACCACACTGGCTTATTGGGAATCTCCACGAGCTCTTAAGGCTGGGAGCCCCTTGGCCAGAGCTTCAAGGCTGGGGGAGAGTCTGAGGGGGAGGAAGAGTTCTGCTGCTTGTAGGACTGAGGTCAAGGACAGAGAAGGGATCTGGGGAAGGTAAAGTCCTGCTTGAAAGGGACTGTATTGTGGCTGGGGGCTTCTGGAGCCAGTGTCTGAGTCATACTCTGCCCCAAACTAGGAAGCAGGGATGCATGTGACACAGATAAAGGGCACTGGCTGTATAGCTGGGCTCAGGGGGCTGAGTGTTTTCAGGATTAACGGAGATGAGATGAAATCCCCCCATTCTCTCTCTCTGATCCTGATAAAATCCCTGGGAGGAAGGCTCCTTATCCTTCTTCCTGCATTACTGGTGCGAAAAATGAGGTCCCAGGGGTTAGTGACTGGCCCAAGTTCTCACAGCTGGTAAGAGTGGAATCTGGGTATTCCTAATGATCGATATAATGAAAAGCATCAAACCATAATGAACGGCTTTGAATGCTACGTGCCTGACACTGTGTTAACTGTCGCTGGCATTTTCTCAGTCATTCTAGACAGACCTGATCAAGTCCTTTCTCTGCCTCAAGCTCTTTAACTGCTGCCCACAAGCCCTTTGCAATCTGGCTCCTACTCACCCCTCCAACCTCCCCTCCCCCACAGTCTCCTGCACCTCCATATCTTCCAGCCACACTGACCTTGGTCAGTTCCCTGGAGCCATCAAACTCTTTTCCACTTTGGAATCTCCCACAGGGCTCTGCCCCCACTGGCCCCCACGCCAGCCCCAGGCCACTTGTGGTGCAGAAACCACGGGTCCTGGCCATTCCTGCTCCTACTTGGGGGTTACGAGAGAGGGAGCAGGGTCAGGGGTCAGCCCTAGATGGCAGGCCTGGGAGGCTGGAGCTGAGAGGGCCTGGGTAAGCTGGTCATTTTCTACACAGTAAAGACAACAGCAGCCTGGAGGTGTGGTGGCAGAACTCCCCAGGGGACGGGCCCTCCCAGATGCACAGACCCTAGGACACTGGAGCTGAAGGGGCCTTGAAGAATATCGGGTCCCACCCCTCAGGGCATACATGGTGATACTGAGGCCCAGAAAGGTCTGGACTTGCCCCCCGCTCCACAGTGTGTCACTATGGGAGCCAATTTGGGGTAGTAGGTAAGGCTTTGGGGTCTGCCACTCACTAGCTGGGTGACCTTGCGTAAGGGGAGAGTTGTTCCGATCCTTACCTCTAAAATGGGAATAATAGTGCCTTTCTCCAGGAATGCGTGAGAAGCACCCGGTACAGTGAGGCCGGCGATAAATGAAAGTTGTTCTCACCATTCAGAGAGTAGCGGCTGGACTCAGGACGCCCGTGGGGGAGCTCACCCCCTCTCTGTGACATAGCTGGTGGGTTTAATTTAACCTGGGGAAGCACCCGGAGAGGTGAGCACTCAGCTGTCGCCAAAGCCACTGCTTCTGGGCCCCCAATGCTGGTCAGTCCTTGATCATCTCTAGGAAAGGGTTTGTCGGCCTCATCTGCCTTACAATTAAAGAAAGGATTTCCCCAAGGGAGCTAGCCTGGGCTAGAGGGACTCCTGATCAAAACCTGGGCTCCCACTTCCACATCAACAGAGGGAAATAGGAATCCACCCTTAGCACGGAGCACTTCCTGCAGGTGGCACTGTGCTGGGGCTTCCGTGCACTCATCTCACTTGAACGTCACCACCGCCCACCCAGAGGGGATTAGGAGGCCCATTTATTGAAGGTTTCCAGAGGGTGAAGAACTTGCCTGTGGCACCAGCTGACAAAGCCATGTTCCTATCTGCTCCAGAAGGCCTCTGGGCAAGGATCCGTTCCTATTCCAAATTATTGTGGTCTAAAGACTTTTTGAAGGGAAGGAACCCAGACTGGACACCGAGGCCCCAACGCAGCCTCCTGACCCGCCTGTGGCCACCGTGACCCATTTCCTCCCTCCAGGCCCTCTCACCTCACCTCACCTCAGCCTTCCCAGAGGTCTGTTATTAATAACTATGAAGGGACTTCCCTGGTGGTGCAGTGGTTAAGAAGCTGCCAATGCAGGGGTCACAGGTTCGAGCCCTGGGCTGGGAAGATCCCACATGCTGCGGAGCAACTAAGCCCGTGCGCCACAACTACTGAGCCTGTGCTCTAGAGCCCGCGTGCCACAACTACTGAGCCCACATGCCTAGAGCCCGTGCTCTGCCACAAGAGAAGCCACCACAATGAGAAGCCCGCGCACAGCAACGAAGAGTAGCCCCTGCTCACCGCAACTAGAGAAAGCCCGCACACAACAACAAAGACCCAACACAGCCAAAAATAAAATAAATAAATAAAATAAATAAATTTATAAAAAAATAAATAACTATGAAAATACCACCCGTAATGCTGTTGCCTCCATCTGGACAATGCTGTCCAGCCCCACACCAAGTTCACATCGTCAGAAAGCCTTTGGTGACCCCCAACTAGGGCAGATCCCTCCATTAGGCACCGGCAGAGCGCTTCTCACACTGTGCCTCTCTTGCCATCTGTGTCCCTGTTCCAGACCAGAAGCCCCATTAAGCCAAGGGCAGTGTCTGTTTGCTGCCATGGCATCCCCAGAGGTGTGCCCAGTGCTGGCACACAGCCTCTGGAAGCCTGGGCCAGGCCCCGCTCCAGCTACTGAACCCACTCATCACATTTAATCTTCAGGATCCCTCTAGGAGGTGGGGATTACCACCCCCCTACACAGATGAGGACAGTGAGACTCAAGGAGAAGGCAACTTCCCCAGGGATACCCAGCTAACCAGGAACACGCTGGGATCAGCACCCAGGACCAGCTATAATAATCTGTGCACCCAAGTGCAAAGTGAAAACGTGGGGCCCCTTGTTCAGATTTCAAGACAGAGACAGACGCACATTAAACCAGATCCTTCTGAACTTGGGGCCCTGAGTGACTGCACAGGTTACGAACCCCTGAAGCCAGCCCCCTGGGCACCCATGTGCTCTGACTCCAGGCCCAAAGCCAGGCTTCTCCCACTGAGAGGCCCTTGAGCATCGGTCCCCTCAGGCAGTGGTTTTCACACTTAAGCCTAGGTCAGAATCACCTGGGAGCCACCCCCAGAATTCCCACTCAGTAGGTGAGAGGTGGGCCTGGGAATTTGCATTTCTAACTGCTGCATTTCTATGCTGACACTGGTGCTGTGGGCTGAGACACACAACCACTGCCCTAAGGAATGCGTATTTAACAGGGGCATTCTGAATCCAGGGCCTCCAGGAAGGAGAGATTTCAGGTGGGCTATCAGGGCTGAGGGTGCCCAGCATTCTTCAGGCCTCAGTCCAAAAGGCCAGCTCTGCTAAGAAGGAAAGGAGGGTAGGGGAGGCCAGGGAGAAAAAGCAAGGAGGAAAAAGGACAACTTTACAAGTTACCTTGTTAATTTTTGTAACAATCTTGAGAGGTAGCTTCTATTATCTTTACTGTAAAGGAAAACATAGCATAAAGAAATCAATGATTTGCCCAGGATCACAGCCAGGAAATTACGGAGACCACAACTGAACCTGGTTCTATCTTACGTGTTGTCACAAAGCCTGCTTCAACTAGCTGGCCCTGATAGGTTCTAATCCCACGACCTGCTCGGCCCAGGGGAGCAGAGCCATAGCCTTGGGTTGGTTTCACATAGTCCCAAACCCTGACAAGCTCTGACAAGCCTTGGCAAACCTCCAGGGCCCTCCACACACCGTCTGCTTGCCCTCCAAGGCCAGGCCTGCAGCACAAAGACCTGGGACCCAACTGAAGGGGCTAACTGCTGGCATCATTCCAGCAGGCCAGGGTGCCCACCCCCAGACTGGAGGTTCCTCCCATATCCTGGCCCTTCTCTACAGCCTCCCCTCCAGCCACTTACTCACACATACCCTAAGCCCCAGATCACACACCATCTGTTTCAGGCTTTGCACAGGCTGTTCCTCCTTCCTGGAATGCCCTTCCTACCCTGCCTATTTGTCCAACTCTTTTCCATCCTTCAAAACCTCAGGTCAGCTCCTCTGCGAAGTCCTCCCTCAGCACCTTGTCTGTCCTCACTGCTCCATCATGCCAACCTCTGCTTCCCTAGCTGCTCTCCAACCATTCATTCTACAAATATTTACTGAGCATCTGCCCTGCTGCAGGCACAGAGCAGGTGATGGGGAGGCAAAGCCCAGACCGAGCTCCATCAGGCCAGGGTATGGGTCTGCTTCACCCTACAAGCCTCTGCCAGGAGGGCAGACAGAGAGGGGGGCCAGGGAGGGTCCCCAGGAAGTGATGAGACCTCAGCTGGATATCTGAGAAGGTGGGGATGTGAGGAGTAGTAGTACAAATTCTACATTCCAGGGCCCTGCCAAGTTGTGGGGAGCATCCCCCCAATGCCTTTGGCAAAGCAACACAAAATTACTACCAAATGAACACAAGACACGCTATGTGTCTCTGTGCCAAGGGGCCGTGTTGGCTGTAGGCTCCCCAGGAAACCGAGGCCCAGAGGGGGAAAGGGATGAACCCCAAGCAGGAGGCAGCCCTGGAGTGGGCCCTTGGCCTCCTCTCCCAGGAGATTTAAACAGTGGAGGAAGAAGGAGGCAGTGTGCCCCTACCCTGAAGTACATGCCCTGTGGACCCCTCCTGTGGGTGGAAGGCATTAAGAGCGCACTCTGGAAAGCCACAGCCCGCAGAAGCCCCAGGCGGGAGAGGATGGCTGCTGTCTGCCCTGGGAGGGGAGAGGCTGGAGTGGAGCCAGGCTGGCAGAGGAAACATCTTGAGAGGCAGGAGGGAGGCAGGGAGGAGGAATGAGAAAGGAGGAAACAGCCAGACACGCAAACACCTCCGCCTCCTCTTTCCAACGAAAACAGAATCCCCAGCAGACTGAGACCTGTGGGGAAGGAGACAGGGAATGAAGCCGGGGCCTCAGAGGGGCGGGTGGCTGGGAAGGAGCCCAGGGCTGGAGCCTCTGGAAGCTGGGTAGCCCTGCCAGGCATGGGGGTGGTGGGGAGGCCCCATCCATCACCGGGGCCTGCCCAGCTCTGTCCCACGGGGCCCGAGGCTCAGGGAGGAAGGGGATGTGGACTCCATATGGTCACTCCTACAGCTCCTCCAAGACCCACTCAGGTACCAACTCTTCCCTAAGCCGCTGGGCCCAACCTCTGGGCTGGGCTGGGCTCCATCACCAGAGTTAGCACAAACTCAGAAAACACTGCAGCAAAACTGATTGGATGGGGGAGTCCAGGCCTAGCCCTTAGAAAGCCCACAGGCCGGTGGGAAACCCAAGGAATTCAAAGGAGGCAGCACGGGCACTGAGGTGGCTCTGGACTCCCCGATAACCAGGGACTGGCAGGCACTTGGGGCCAGTCCACAAAGCCTTATGGGAGGCCTTTTCCTCTGATAGTGAAACAGGAGGGAAGGGGGCAGGTCACAACCTCTGAAAGAATGACATGGCCCAAGGACACTGATTAGAACCAAATGGGTCCAAGATGGCGCACAAGTCAACTTCCACTAGACCTTGAGCCTCAGGACACGCTCACTGTAACACATCAGCAAGCTAAATGACACACAGGCGCAGTGACAGTTCCAAGACCAACCACAAGGATCAAAAAGTGGGCAGTGGCCCAATTCCTGGAAATCCCCACCCCTCCCCCAAATAGCTGGAATACCCCTCCCACTCATTAGCCTATGCAATTACCCACCCCTATAAAAACTGACAACCCCATACCCTGGGGTTGCTCTCGCCTTCTGAGATGGCCCAGCTCTGTCTGTGGAGTGTGTTTCTCTCTAAATAAATCCACTTCTTACCTATCACTTTGTCTCTCACTGAATTCTTTCTGAGATGAGACATCAAGAACCTGACCTTCATTAAGTCCTGAAACCAGGTGTGTGATCTCAGTTGGACGACTGTGGATTTTGGCCGGGTTCGAGTCCCAGCACGTGGTTTCGAGTCCCAATCTGAGGTGCACAGTTTCAACAGGACACGCTGCTGGGATAGGAGTCAGGATTGAGGAAGAGGGAGGCGTCTTCTCCTGGGGGCATCCCCACCCCCATTACACACACACACACACACACACACACACACACACACACTCAGCTCCGGGGGCTGAGGGGCTTCCAGGGATCTGGGCTCTGGGACTTGGACAAATCCCTTGATGTCTCCTGGTTTCTCCGCTCCCTCACCTGTACAGTGGGGTTCTCCTGTGCCCACCTTCCTCCCAGGGGAGGCATGACAGGAAGGACAGACCTCCAAGTAGGTGAGAACAGAGTCCGCTGGTATGACTTACGCACACAGGAGAGAATCTCACCGCCACTCCCATGCCCACCCTATCCCTGCCCCGCAGGCACCCTCTTTCCTCAGGCCTCCATCACGGTACAGAACCTGGGAGACAAGCTGCACTCAGGAGAGAAGGCAGCCAGCCCTGGCACAAAGGGGAGAGTGGCCCCAGAGCAGACCCACTTCCTGTCGGGGGGCCTTTTCTCTCCTTGCTCTCTCCCGACTGGAGGAAAAACCCCCTCCCCACACACATCCTTGCCAGCACTGCGATGACCTGTGTCTGAGCTTACCCTCATATGATTGGCTCTAAGCTGCCGCAATACAGGGGTCCTTCTTTCATTCATTTTTTTTATCAGAGCGAACCAGTCTGCCTCAGGTGAAACCTCCACTCGCTAGAGGACACCAGTCAAGGGACTCTCCCTCCCTCAGCCTGTTTCCTCTTCTAAAAAGAGGGGACCACAATATAGCCTACCCCAAAGGATTGTTCTGAGGGATAAATGTGTGTGGTGCTGGCCGCCCAGGAATACATATTAGCTCTACAATAGTCAACAAATAGTTATCAAGTGCCTATCGTGTGTCAGATGCTGTTGGCCACCAGGGACACATGGCGACCAGAGCAGATCCATGCGATGGCCCCTGCCTGTCTGAAGTTTCCCTTCCAGCGGGAAAGACAGCAGGGCCTTGCATTGCCCAACTCTGGCGGGTGCATGGCACAGACCACAGTGCCCACTGGCACCACCATGTCCCCTGCACGCGTGCAACACAACAGCCCTGCGACAGTGAGCAAACAGTATACAGTGACTCTCAGGCTACAGGCTGTCAAGGGCAGTGCTCCCCGAGCACAGGATGGGTGACTGACCAGCCTGAGAAAGTCAAGGCTTCCCCAGGAAGTGACACCTGAGCTAGGAGCTGAAGAAGAGGTAGTAATGTGACTCTGAAGGGGGCTGGGATGGGGATGCTGCATAGAAGCAAAATGAAACAAAACCTGCAGTGGGAAGGCTCTGGGGGAGGAAGGTGCTGAGGGAGATGGTAGGCGAGGCCGGCAGGGGCCGGTCACCAGGCAGCCTTGGTCAGGAGTCGGATTTCACTGTCACTGTGATGAGATCTTACTGTCGCCGTGATGAGATGGTGGCAGGGTTACAGTGGGGAATGGACGAGATGTAGCTGTACTTTAAATATATATATATTTTTAATTCATTTATTTAATCTTTGGCTGCGTTGGGTCTTCGTGGCTGCGCGCGGGTTTTTCTCTAGTTGTGGTGAGCGGGGGCTGCTCTTTGTTGCGGTGCGCAGGCTTCTCATTGCGGTGGCTCCTCTTGTTGCGGAGCACGGGCTCTAGGTGCGCGGGCTTCAGTAGTTGTGGTGCACGGGCTTCAGTAGTTGTGGCCCACAGGCTTAGTTGCTCCGTGGCATGTGGGATCTTCCCGGACGAGGGCTCGAGCCCGTGTCCCCTGCATGGGCAGGCGGACCCTTCACCACTGCGCCACCAGGGAAGCCCTGTAACTGTACTTTAATACGATCCCTTTGGCCGCTGGCTGGAGAATGGGTGGGCAGAGAGGCTACAGCGGACACAGGGAGACCAGTTAGGGGCAGGATGAACAACAAGGCTGCCTGGGGTTCAGATCCAGGATGTGCCATTTATTTGCTAGAAGAGAAATCATGACGGCACCCGTCTTCCTGGGTTGTCGTGAGGATTAAATGAGCAACGTCTTGTGTGTAAAGAGCCTGGGACGATACCGGGCCGTGGAGAGAGCGGTGTGCTCAGCTGATACTACTCACCCAGGTGAGAAATGAAGGTGGTCCAGGTTAGAGAGGCAGCCGTGAGAGAGAAAGAGAGGGACGAGTCCAGATGCCAGGGTTAATACCACCAGGGCCAGCTGCTGCAGCCCCATGCCAGCTGCAACCACAGGAGAGGCCCTGAGCCAGAACTGCCCAGCTGACCTCTTCCCACATTCCTGACCCATGGAACCGGGAGATAAGGAGATGAATGTTTGTTGCTTTGAGCTACTAAGTTATGGGTGATTGGTTAGGTACCAAAAGGTAACTGGAACAGCTCATATTGAGGGTTACCTGGAGGGAAGCTCCTCTCCTCCACAGGGGAAGAAGGTGCCCCTGAGGGGCAAGAAAGGCGCGGGGGGAGGGGGCGGGGGTGTGTGCGAGCCTGGGACCTCTGCGACCTCTGCGACCTCCGGGATTCTGCCCTCCAGAAGTGATCAGATGGCTTCAAAGCTAATCATTCCAGCATTATTTACAATAGCAAAAAACTGGAAATAATGTAAATGCCAAATAAGGGGATGGTTCGATAAACTGCAGAGCAGTCACACGAGGAACCCTTACGTGTCATTGACAAACACGGATACTAGGATAAGTTAATGACATGGGAAAAAAGCAGTTAACCAAATGTCACGAACAGTTTAAGCACAATTGTGTTTGAATATACAGGCACCTGCGTGCACACACATCCACATACACACAAAATAGCAAGGAGCTCAAAGACCAAAAAAAAATTTTTTTCATTTTCTTTCTAAGTGATAAGATTATGGTTGACTGCTATCTTCTCCTATCCAAATGTGAAGGGTTTTGTGTTTTTAAAATAATTATTGAACGATAAATGTCAGTTCTTTCAAATGTCCCCTCAGAACTTCGGTCACGCCGGTCTCCAGGATGACAGCACTAGAATTCAGCCTGGCGAGGGTAAGGTTTGTCACCTGCTTTGGCCACAGCTGGTGCGCCGATGCTAGAATGGTGTCTGGGACAAGGCAGGTGCCCATCCAGCATGTGCTGAATGAGGGAATGAATGAATGGCGCATATCAGATGCACTGCGTCCCTGTGAATACACGGCAACCTCCCTCATCGGTCCTCGTGCAGGGACCAGGTCCCGCCCCACTCTGTGTCCCCAGGGTTCAGCACAAGGCCTGGCACAGAGCCAAGACCGATGAATGAATGAAGGGCTGAATAAATGAATATCTGGCAAAGAAACCTCCGTGTCTGTGAGAGCGAGATGCCTGTGTATGCGAGAAAGAAGGGGGATGTGAATATATCGGGGTTTTCTGAGAACCCAGAGGGCCTGGCCTGGCCTGACTCTGCCCCTCCCTGCCTCCTCAGGCCCTCCCTGTTCAGCTGCCCCTTTGGTCCCTCCTCCACCACCACTGGGGAGGAGTTCTGGAAGGCCTGACTCAAGCTACTCAAGACATAGGTTTGTTTTTAAAAGGAGACGAGAGAGAGCAAGCTCCTTCCTGGAAGGACTTTTCTGCCCTTTCGCCCTGGGACAACCTCTGTGACAAGCATCTGGGAGGGAAGCCAGCAGGTGGAGACCGAGCTGGGATGGGGGTGGGGGTCGGGGGGTCGGGGGAGCAGGGCAGGGAGATGGGCAGGTGGCTGGAGTGTGACATGGGGAATGCAGGTGTTGGAGGGTGGGAGGAGCGTACAAGAGCTCAGCAAGACTTCGCTAGGGTGTGAATGGGAGTGAAAGTGGCCAGGTGATAGTTGTCACAGTGATAGTTGTCACAGTGTGTGTGTGCTGGTTGTGTGCTGGTTGTCACAGTGAGAGGGTGGGGCATATGACCGTGCAGAGGTGACAGATTGAGGATGGCAGTGGAAGAGGTGCTCACGTGGAGGGGGTTACAGAGTGGGCAGGGGCAGCAGCTAGAATCCGATTGTTTCAGTCTAGGAGAACTGCAGTCAGACTCAGCCTGAATGATTATGGGTCAGCGGGGAGACTGACAGGGGCCGGCCATGCTCGAAAGAGGGAAGAAGCCCAGTCCTTGAAGCCTGGAGCTCAGGCAGGATCCCCCCAACCCCTACTGTCCCAAATGCCAGCCCCCAAAAGACCGCCTACTTTCATCCCCCCCCCCCCCCCGCTGTGTTGGGTCTTCGTTGCTGCGCATGGGCTTTCTCTAGTTGTGGCGAGCGGGGGCTACTCTTCTTTGCCGTGCGCAGGCTTCTCATTGTGGTGGCTTCTCTTGCTGCAGAGCATGGGCTCTAGGCACGCGGGCTTCAGTAGTTGTGGCTCGCGGGCTCTAGAGCGCAGGCTCAGTAGCTGTGGCTCGTGGGCTCTAGAGCGTAGGCTCAGTAGTTGTGGTGCACGGACTTAGGTGCTCTGCGGCATGTGGGATCCTCCCAGGCCAGGGATCGATCCCGTGTGCCCTGCATTGGCAGGCGGATTCTTAACCACTGCGCCACCAGGGAAGCCCAACTGCCTACTCTTTATAAATTAAATCTCAGCAGATGTGACTCCTCAGGCCCATCCCAAACATAGGCTAGTGAGCTATGTGGCTCAGAGGTCTGGAGGCCAGAAAAGCCTGAGAAGGACCCCAGGGCACAGCCAGCCCGCCCTCTCCCTTGACAGGTTGGGGAACTGAGACCCAGGCACGCCCTCCCTCCAAGCCCAAGGCACCAGCCCACAAACCCAGGGAATTTTCAAAAGGAGGCCTGTCTGATCCCAGGGGAGACGGTGCCTGCTCAGGCAGCTCTGGAGAAGCAGGAGGTGATGAACAATTTTCATTAACAGCTGAAGCTGCAGGGGCAGCAAGGGGAGGGGGGTACCAGGATGTGAGGGAGCTCCTGAGAGCTGGCCCTGACTCATGCTCACAGCTGTGTCCCCAGAATGCAGCCCGCGGCCTGGCTCAGCAGAGGTGCTCAGTAAATGAACAACTAAATAAAAATGTGAATGAGCGATAATAACAGTAGCTAACACTTACGCAGTACTTACTTTGTGCCAAGCACTATTCCAAGCCCTTTACAAATATTAACTCGCTTAATCCTCAAGAAAACTTTTAAGATTTCCACCACAAAAGATTTAGGTTCCCATAATAAAAACCTTTACTGTTCCCATTTTACAGATGGGGAAACTGAAACAAAGAGGCGTTGAATAATCTATCCAAGGCCACACAGCTTTGCCCCCTAGGCATTATTGTTCTAGAACCCCTGGTCTTAACCAGGCTCCCAAAGTGCCACCCACTGGACACCTTTACCCTGTCAGAGCTGCTCGCTCCGTTCATTCTTTCTCCAGTAGCCTCACCCCAACACCTGTATCTCATTTCCAGTACCTCCTCCTCATGATGCTGCCTTCTTTTATTAGCAATTAAAAAAATAATTTATTGAGGTGAAATTCACATAACATAAAATTTACCAGTTTAAAGTGAACAATTAGCATTTATTACATTCACAGTGTTGCGCAAAACCACCACGTCTTTCTAGATCCAAAACAGTTCCATCACTCCACAGTAAAATCCGTCCCTCAGGACTTCTCTGGTGGCGCAGTGGTTAAAGATCCGCCTGCCAATGCAGAGGACACAGGTTCGAGCCCTGGTCTGGGAAGATCCCACATGCCGCGGAGCAACTAAGCCTGTGCACCACAACTACTGAGCCTGCACTCTAGAGCCCATGAGCCACAACTACTGAGCCCACGTGCCACAACTACTGAAGCCTGCGTGCCTAAAGCCTGAGCTCCGCAACAAGAGAAACAACTGCAATGAGAAGCCTGCGCACCACAACGAAGAGTATGCAACTAGAGAAAGCCCATGTGTAGCAATGAAGACCCAACGCAACCAAATAAATAAAATTTAAAAAAATAATAAAATCCATCCCTCCTAAGCAGTTTCTTCTCCCACCCTCCCCTCCCTTCTAGCCCCCAGCAACCACCAGTGTCAGCTTTCTGGGTCTATGGACATATCTATTCTGGACATTTCATATAAATGGAATCATACAATACACGACCTGTGTGTCTGGCTTCTTTCACGTAACACAATGTTCCTAAGGTTCATCCATGTCATAGCATGCGTCAGTACTTCATTCCTTTTTAGGATTGAATAATACTCCGTGGTATAGACAGACCACAATTTGTTTACCTATGCATCCACTGAGGGCATTTGGGCCCTTTGTTTCCACTTTTTGTCCATTGTGAAGAGTCACTTGCTGCCTTGTGATCCTCACCATGACCCTGTGGGTGAGGACTATTGTTCTGTCTCGGTTCCCAGAAGGCATCACCATTCATGGTAGAGACAGTGACTTGGACTGAAGCCCCCTGCCTCCCAGATGAGAGTGTCCTTCCTATGTGTCCCATCAGCTAGTCACTCCTCCCCCCAGGTCACACTTTTCCCGGGCATCAGTTATCACACTCCAGGCTCTGGGCTGGGAGCTGGCAACACGGAGTGGACAGCTCAGGCTGAGCCCCAGTCTCCTGGGGCCTGAAACCAGAAGGCCTGAAGCCTCCAGCCTGAGCTCCTGCCTCACCCAGGTGTTCCAGGATCCAGGCACACCATGTCCAAAACACGTACCCTTTCCTCCCTGGTCTCAGCTTTTCTCTCTGCAAAGACGGAAGATGGCCCCCAGCAGAAGGCTCCAGAGATCTGCACAGTGGGACCGTGGAGGGGAGCAGGGACTGCCAGGCTGGAAGGGCCTTCAGAAAATTCACAGCCCCGCAGTGCGGCAGGGGCGGGGCATCAGGACAGCAGTGAGGGTTCCCCCTGCCAGTCATCTCCCTCTCAGACATAAATGCATTAGAAGAAGCACTTTGCCAGGGGCCCCCCTATGCCCTCCTGCTGCATAGCCTGGAGCCAAACCTTCTCTGAGCCTTTCTCAGCGCAAAGGCAGGGGCCCAAGGACCTAGAATTCCAGATGCTAGGTTGGGATGAGTAGGCTGACTGTAGAGGCCCCTTCCTGTGGAAGACTACTTTTCCATTGGAGCCATCTCTTTTTGTAAGATGAGATGGTTATGACCACTAGAGACCCAGAGAAAGCTGCCCCCTTCCTAGCCCTCCAGGAAACCTCTTTCAGCCAACGTTAGCCTGTAAATGGGACCATCCTGAGGGAGTTTCCAGCATTCAGTGTGGAGACAGACAGTCTCAGCCCAGCCACGAACAGTCATCACTGTCTCCTCACTATCCCTTCACACAACAGGGGCCTGACACATACGTGATGAATGAATGAACGATCAAACAAACACTCCCTCGGTGATTTCCTAATGTCTGTCCTCTCTTTTCTAGTCTATGGTTCTACACAGCTGCCATGTGAACCCTAAGATCCTGCCACTCCTGCAAGCTGTGTGTCCTTGGGCAAATTCCTTAATTTAGATGAGCCTCAATTTCCTCATATGCAAACAGGGACTCTACTGGCAGGGTACCAAGGAGGAGTAAAAGAGAAAGGATACGCCCAGCATCTCAGGGGCAAAGGAGGGGTCCAGGAAAAGATGCTGAAGCAAAGTTCTCTCTTTGGGCCCCCACCCCTCCCAGCCCTAATCCTCTAATCCTTCTCTGTTCCAGAGTCTGGAGGAAAGAGCCTAGCCCCTGGGCCAGCCCCTGGCTGGATGTAAATGTTTATGCCTGAGCCCAGCCTCCCAGGGACAAGTTATTTGCTCTGCTTGTAATTAATTGCAGAAGGCCCAGTTGGGTAATAAACTCTGCCGGGAAACATAAACACTTTGCACAGAGCTCCAAATCCATTGTGAGACCAGCAGAGAGGGTCTGCAAGGAATGGAATGTTCTCCCCAGTCTCCTCCCAGCCAGAAGCAGTGAGGTAACTGAAGGTCAGAACCAGAGGGACCCCTGAAGATCATTTAAAAAAACAGGAGCTGACATGATGGGCTGCTTACCTTGCTCCGGGCACAGCTGAGCACTTGATTATTTGGGACCAACATTATGCCCACTTTAAAGATGAGGAAACTGAACCTGACAGAAGCAGGGTGATTTGTCCCAGCTAGAAAGGGGCTGAGCTGGGAGGAACACCAGGCCTGACCTCAGAGAAGGGGAAAAAAAGGGATAGCCAACAAAAATGTATGGGTATCCCCTGTGCCAGGCACTGGGACCTGGGGACACAGCTCCTGTGGCCCTCACGTTCCAGTGGGGAGAGATGGATCTTAAAGGCTGAGCAAAGAGTGATTTGGTTACATGAGTGCTAAGTGCTCAGAAGAAAAGAAAACAAAGCCGCTGGTGCAGAGGGTCCCAGCCAGTTATGAGTGGCTACTCAAGCTCTGCAGGGCGGAGACCACACAGTAGGCCTTGGGCAGGAGCACATAGTAGGTTCACAGTGAGTTTCTGGCTAAAACGTAGTGCTCTTTTCTTTGGACCAGTGCAACTTCTCGCCAACCAATTCAAGGCGTATTGAAAGTACTGTGCCAGGGCTGGAGTATAATGATGGACAAACAATACACAACCCCTGCTGCCAGGGAGCTTGCAGTCCCACTGAGGGCACTCACAAATGGGTAAAGGATGGAGGGGAAGACAGGTTGATGAGGGTCATGGGGCAGGCGAGAGGGACAATCAGCATTTATTGAGCACCTACTGTGTGCCAGGAACTATGCTAAGCCCTACATTACCTCATTTAAGCCTTACCACAACACTGGGGTGTTGGGGAAGATATTATCACCCCCATTTTCTTTTTTTGGCCGCACCACACCACTTGTGGGATCTTAGTTCGCCAATCAGGGATCGAACCTGGCCCCCAGTAGTGAAAGTACAGAGTCCCAACCACTGGACCTCCAGGGAATTCCCTGGATAAAACCCCATTTTGAAGATGAGAAAACTGAGGTTCAGAGAGACTATATATACACACATATATATAATGTATATGTGTGTATATGTATATATATATATATATATATATATATATATATATATATGGAATTCCCTGGAGGTCCAGTGGTTAGGACTCCACGCTTTCACTGCCGAGGCCAAAAAAAATAAACAAAAAAACCCAAAAGATAGATTAGGTATAACTGCCTCAAGGTCATAGACATTAATAAGCAATAGAGGTGGGACCTGAAACCTGGCATGACACCAAAGCCATGTTCTTTCCTCATAGCCCCCGCCCTAGTCTCCTCCTCCCTCCCCTCCCTGAAGAGGGCACTGTGGTTTGAAGGTGGGAGGCACAGGAGGCAACCACCACTAAGCCACCCTTGCCCGAAGGTGCAGGAGGAAGCAGCGCACCCTGCCGGCCTGATTTCCTTTCTGAGCAGGAAAGTTCAGCCCAGCCCGCACAGGCGGCTCTTCTCAGACACAAAGCCGGCCAGGCTCCGCACCACCACCTCCCCCTCCCCTCCACGAGCAGGAAAGGACAGTCCAGACTTCCACCCTGTCCCCCCCCACAAAAGGGCTACTCCGTTGACAATGGCCCCTTCCCGGGGAGCTGTACTTGACAGCTGATAAACATTTTCACCCTCTTAGCTCACCCGACCGCCACCACCCCACCCCAGCAGCCCGCAACCCTAGCGCCTAGCACCGGGCACGGCACAGTGCAGGTGAAGCAGAGTCAGCAGAACTGGCTCCATCCCGACAGAAGGGGTGCGCCCTGGACTTCCCTGGTGGCGCAGTGGTTAAGGATCTGCCTGCCAATGCAGGGGACACGGGATCGAGCCCTGGTCTGGGAAGATCCCACATGCCGCGGAGCAGTTAAGTCTGTGCGCCACAACTACTGAGCCTGCAGGCCACAACTACTGAAGCCAACGCGCCTAGAGCCCGTGCTCCGCAACAAGAGAAGCCACCGCAATAAAAAGCCCGCGCACCGCAACGAAGAGTAGCCCCCGCTCGCCGCAACTAGAGAAAGCCCACGCGCAGCAACAAAGACCCAACATAGCCAAAAATTAATTAATTAATTTTTAAAAAAAAAGAAGGGGCGGCCCCCTGCGCCACGTCCATCCAGCTTCCACCACCGTTTACTGAGCTCCCATGACAAGCCTTGGGCTCTCCCAGGCAGTTTCATCAGGTACTGGGTACCTGCAGCACCAGGCAGTGGTACATTTTTTAAACCTTTTCACAGCCTTTAAGGTAGGCTTTATGTCCCTTTCACGGATGAGTAAGATTGAGGGCAGAGACGCCTTTCCAGTCTCTTACTGACACAGCAAGCAGGAACTGTGGGCTTGGCCTGGCCCAGAACTCGCTCCCCTAGATGCCTTTCAGGTCCTGCCTCAGCAGGGAGGGTTCTAACTGATGACCAGGTCCACGATGGGATGAGAACTCCCTGAGGACATGCAGCGCCGTGGCACCAACCTCCTGGCACAAAGGACTCCAGGTTAAAGCAGGGACAGATCCAGGCTTGGATGGGCCTGAAACTCATGTAGTTTGGAAGCCCTCTTTAAAAAAAAAAAAAAAGAAAAAAAGAGTACAAAAATATCTTGTTCCTTTTGCGCGTTTCACAAACCCCCTGAGCCTGTGAGCCTGTGGACACACTGCTAGGCCTCGGAAACGGCCCTGGAGTGTGAAGGCCTGAAGCTGAAGCGGCACCAGCCTCCAGGTGAATCTGCCTCTGGGCTGGAGGAAGGGCCCAGAGGCGATCTGAGCACAACCCGCCTTCACAAAGGCCCTGCCTCCGGCCCAACAGACAGACGAGGCTCTGGAACATTCCTTCTTCTCGTCACGTGTCCTGCTGCTACTAAACCCTCCCACGTCTCTCTCTTGCCATGGTTTCAGAAGCAGCAGAGCTCACCTGAGCACAGGGCCTGCTCACAGGGTCTGAGTGCCCTCACGGACAGTAGTGCTGGAGCCCACCCCACAGGATCCTTCACTCCTGGCGGGCAGGGTCCACCCCTACCTGCGCCTGGAACCCTGGGCCGGCCTGAGCAGCTCTTCTGAGGCCCCCCTCCCCAAATATTTGAAGGCTATGACGTGGCTGAGCATGTGTTCCCACATCCCACATCCCATTGGGCCCATACAACAGCCCCTGGAGGTATGCAGGGCAAGTTTTATTGTCCCCATTTACAGAAGCAGACAACAAATGACACTAGTTATTCACATACTAGTGCTAGACATGCCAAGGAGACTTCCACAAGTGGCATCTCACAGACGCCCTGGCAGGAGGGGCCGTATCCCCACGGAACAGGTGGGGAAACAGAGGCTCCAACTCAGTCTCTGGGCCTGGGCTGAAGAATGGGGCTGCAGCCCTGCTCTCCTACCTCGCGGCCCAGGCCTCTACCACGTCTGGAGTGGACAGCTCAGAAGGCAGTGGGCAGGCTTGCCGGAACATAGCAGGTGGAGGGGCCAGAGGCCTCCAACTTCCGAAGCAGAGGAGCAACTGGGGGCTCATTACAGGCCCTCCCAGCAAAAGTGGACCTCAATGACTGCCTTCTCTCTGGATGAGTCCGAGGAAGAGCACATGGGCCTTGGAAGCCTGAAATCTGCTTGAAAGCAACAGTCTTAAAGACTCAGGGCCTCGTGTCTTCTCTGCCGAGGAGCAGAGGGCCCCATGCCTGCCTCACGCCTTCCACCTGCTGGGCCTTCCAGACCCTTCACAAGGTCACTTCTCACCCCACAAGCCAGCCGCCCAGCGCTGCTCTTGATCATCCAAGTCCCACTGCTGTCTGTCCCTCATGATTCATTCATCCGTATATCCACTCTATAAACCCTTATGGAGAACACGGTATAGGGTGACCAACTAACTGTCCCCATTCACCCAGGACGGAGGGTTCTCCCAAAATGTGGGACTGAGACAGACCAGGAAAACTGGGATGCTCGACCACCCTAGTGTACTGTGTGCCTGGCCCTGCACTGGGCACTGAGGACACATTGGACACGGTCCCCGCTGCCCCCCTCAGGAAGCTTGCAGTCTGAGAGGAGCTCTCACTCCATGAGGGACCCACTGTCAAAGACACCTGCGCAGCACCTCACACACATTATCGAGCACAACCTTATGAGGGGCAAACTATCACCTCCATGGTATATATGACCCGTCCCGAGTCACAGAGCTGTAAGTGACATGCCAAGACTTAGACTCCAATGAGACAAACAAAGGAAAGGGCAGGTTCCAGCATGAATATTAAGACAGAAAAATATGCTAAGACCTGTTTTATTTAATCAGTTTTTGTAGCCCCAGTGTTTGGCGTGTCCTAGAGGTCCAGAAAATGTGTGTGGAAGGAAGGGAGGGAGGAGGTATACCCTTATTTAATCATCTCCAGGCTAGAAGTTCTCAACCCCCAGTTCAAAATGTCTACATTTCCCTTTTCACAGTCAGTTTCAGCTGTTTTCTCTCAGCCAGGGCCAGGAAGCAAGTGAGAAGAAGGAAAAAGTGCTTCTCCTTTGGGTCAGCAGCTCAGGCCTCACTTCCTCCAGAGAACCTTCCCTGACTTACTCCCCAACACAACACCCAATTCTGGCCCCCGCTTATTTGAGCACAACAGCTGTGTGTGTGTGTGCGCTGCTTGTACTCCTGCTTCAGTGCACTTCTGCAAACATGGACCTCGCCCAGCTCGGCCAGCCCCTATCAGGAACTGGGGAGCCAAGAGGTACCAGACACACGCCTGCCCTCTAGCACAGGAAACTGACATGACAGCAGCCAATTCCGATACAACTTGCCGTCCTGGAAGCCTGCGAGGCGCCAAGGGAGCGTGGAGGAGGGCATCGACTCTGCTGGGGCAGGGAACACAGAGTCAAGGGAAGGCGTCACGCCCAAGCACATGGTACGTGCCTAATGCAGTTCAACCGCATGGCGTTCAGTTGAACCGCACTGAGCTTAGGTTCAACCTTAAAATACAAGGGAGATTTCACCAGGCAGAGGAGGAAGGCATTCCAGACAAAGAGACCGGCTTGAACAGACACAGACGTGTGGAAAGTACAAAGACTGTGGAGGAACATCCAAAAAATTCAGTGGAGCCAGAATGTTGGCTGCGTGGTGGGGAGAACTGGGAAAGGAGCGTGGGAGGGAAGGGCCTCCAGTGCCACCAGAAGAATGTGAACTGTCTCATAGGAAACAGGGGAAACTGATCAGTATTTTGTTTGTTTGTTTGTTTTTGCTGTACGCGGGCCTCTCACTGTTGTGGCCTCTCCCATTGCGGAGCACAGGCTCCGGACGTGCAGGCTCAGCGGCCATGGCTCACGGGCCCAGCCGCTCCACGGCATGTGGGATCTTCCCGGACCGGGGCACGAACCTGCGTCCCCTGCATCGGCAGGCGGACTCTCAACCACTGCACCACCAGGGAAGCCCCTGATCAGTTTTTAAGCTGCAGAAGGACAGGGTCAGATGAGAATTTCAGAGTAAGAGGAGGATTTGGGGGGTTTAGACTGAGCAGCCAGAAGACTACTGCAGTAAGTCCAGGCCAGAAGTGGGGCCTGGACTGAGCTGGTGGCTGTGGAATAGGGAGAAGAAAAGCACTTTGGTGATGGGGACATGTAACCATCACCATCAGGTTAAATGCCCCCCACCCCTGAGGGTTAGGTGAGGGTTTCTTTTCTCCCTGGAGTTTGGGACCTCTCCCACCCCCATCCCAGCTCTACAATCCGACGGAAGCTGATCAGGGTCAGGGCTCAGCCTAAGACTGGGTCGTGGTTTTTTGTTTGAAAGTTCTACTAAAAAATTTTTCTTTCTTTCTTTCTTTTTAGTTTTTTGGCAAAGTTGACGCTGCAAAGTTGCGAACATCAGAGATGGCTGGATTGTTTCAAGTATGCATAGGGAGTCGCTGCTGCTGAAGTGATCGCTCTAAATAATATGAGAAAAGAATATGTGCATATTAACCACTCCATCATGCCGTGTGATCATCTTTGTCCTTTTTAGGATATTGAAGTCTGTTGCGAGGGCTTCCCTGGTGGCGCAGTGGTTGAGAGTCCGCCTGCCGATGCAGGGGACACGGGTTCGTGCCCTTGTCCGGGAAGATTCCACATGCCGCGGAGTGGCTGGGCCCGTGAGCCATGGGCGCTGAGCCTGCGTGTCCGGAGCCTGTGTTCCGCAACGGGAGAGGCCACAGCAGTGAGAGGCCCGCGTACCACAAAAAAAAAAAAAAAAACTGTTGCGAAAAAAGAAAGTTCTCCTTACTGAGTTTAAAAATGCTTCCAGGTTTCTTCCACTGCCCTGGAGCTATAGAGTCCTATAATAAAATCAACCTGCTAATGTGCTGAGTGCTTTCATTAGCACAGATACAACACAGAAAGGATGGAAACTTTATGCCCAGAGGCTGAAAAACTCAGCCCACAGACACAAAACTACTGATAGAGGGGAGGTGAGAACCCCAGATGAGCTCCCACTTTCTACCACGTCACTGCCTGGCCTCTGTGTTCCCAGCCCTTGGAGCTGCAGACGTGTGCCCTCATCCCACCCCCGCCCCACGGCCCCAAGCCTAGAGCTGTTTCTCGTAAGATATGGTTTCCCAGCTCTTTCATGTCCATCACTTTTCTGGGAACAGTCATCAGACCTCTGCAAGGTCTTCCCAGCTGGAGGGAAGCCTTTGCTCCTGCTGCCCTCCACCAGGGGAGACCCAGGCAGCTCCTGGTTTCCATGGCGTGGCTGCTGAGCCCGGTGTCTCCTCTTACACCTGCTGCCCCATTTCTCCTGTTCAGGCCCAAACACTCACTGTGATGCCACGTGGCAGAACCTTCACTTTTCACCCTAGATTTTACGTCCTCCAACAGTCCCAGGACACACCTTACTCACAGCAGATGAAGTGAGTGTCTGACTTTGCGCCCGGCACATAGTGGGTTCTCAAGTATCTGATGAAGGAGGTCAGTCCCCGCTGAGAACATCGGTCACAGGCACCGCCAAGACAAGCGTCACCTCTGGTTCATGTCAAACTCACCTTCCAAAGCTTGCTGCAATGACGCCCCTGCCCCCCGCTTCTGGGGGTGTGCCTGTGACACATCTACTGGGCTTGCTCTGTGCCCCGTATAAATGAATTCCCACTACCCCCCTTCTTATAGCATGTTGGGATGATCTGTTTCCTCTCCCCCAGAAGATACAAGCAGCACGAGGGCTGAGACTTGCCTGTTTCCTCTTCATACCTCCAGTGCCCGGCCCAGGGCCTGCGATGGGGCAGACACTCATAGGTTTGTTCACGGGAACCTCCTTGGGAGGGCAGGGTGGCTGAATAGAAAGGCTATAAGCCAACCCTGAAAAAGCCTAGCCCAGAGGAACCCCCATGCTTCCTTGTCGTGATGTCCCTGCCACCCCAGAACACAGGACAGCCAGGCCCCGGCCTGTGAGAAAGGCTATTGCCTTAGGTGGGAGACGGGGGGCAGAGCTGCTCCTTAAGTCAGCTTCCCACCAGGAGAGAGACGCCATGGGGGTCAGCCAGCCGGCTTCGGCGACGTGCCTTGAGGTCTGGGCCTGGCACTCAGCAGGTGCTCGAGAAACGTTTGTGGAACTGAGTTGAACAAACTGGAAGATGCTGGTTATCCGTCCCTCTGGCTGCAGAGAGGCCAGCTTCCCTCTGGGGCACTGTGCAGGCAAATGATCTCAGGACATAGCCTGTTTCCTCTAATGAGGCTTCTCCCCTTTGGAGCCCTGCTCCCAGGAGCGTGGGAAGGGAGGCAGTGCGCAGAGGCAACCCCAGTGCCTGCACGAGGGCAGCGCAGGGCATGCAGCTCTCCTCCTGAGATGGTGTGGGCAGCACATACCAGCGCCCTAGGCGGGGGGATGGTCACAATGACCTCTTGGGCCCGGGAACCAAAGCACAGCGGCACCTCCTTCGAGGCCGCTCTGGGGAGGAATGGAAGAAGCCAGCAGGGAGTCCAGCTGCATTATGTAATCAGCTTCCTTGGAGTCAGAGGCCCTGGCGCCGCCGCAGCCCAGCACTGCGGGGAGAGGCTGGGGGAGGGGGAGGCGGCTTTTGTCCCCTCCTTTGCGGCCTCTCCTCCAGACCTCGGCCAACCTCCGCGGCAGGCAGGCGCTGCCTTCCAAGTGCCCCAGCTTCGAGCAGGCACCTCCCAGCAGGGGTTGAGAACCAGGAAGGGCTGTTTGTTGTCTGAGTGTGTGAAACAGCGGCCTGCTGGCTTCCCTGGCAGAAAACCAGGCTCTGGGCTCCGCACCCGGCACCTGGGGGCGGGGGCTGAAGGAGAGAGGCCTGGGACGCTCCATAAAGCCCATCCTTGTCCCCAGCTTCCTACCCCCCACGCTCTCCCCACTTCCTCCTAGAGAACCCATCATAAGTGCGGGCCCCAAAGGGAAGGGGCCATGGCTGCTCCAGCCCCAACTGCCCCACCCCTCCCCGGGCAATCTCACTTCCCTTTCCAGCCACCATCTGACCTTCTCCTCCAGCCCAGCACAGCTCCCACACCAACACACCCAGCGGGGCACACGGTCCTGCGCAGGATGGGAGGAGGGAGGGGATGCAGGAGAGAGAGGGCGGAGAGAAAAGCTGAGGTCCACTGCCAGTCCCGAAGAGTAACAATGACTGTTATCAAATCCCTACCCTCTCTGCCCACAGCAGCCACACGCAATAGGGGATATTATTACCCTTAGTTCATCAATGCAAACACTGATGCCCAGAGAGTTTAAGACCCTCGGCCAAGGGCACGGAGCTAGTGCACAATATTGCTGGACAGCAAAGCCGAGTCTGTGTGATTCTGAAATCCAAACTCCAAACCTTGTGGCTTTACCTTCGGGGAACCCCATCCCCACACACCTGAGGATGCTACTTGGGAAATTTCTAGACTGGTGGAAAAGACACTGCAGAGCCTCACGCGGCCACTCGCTGAGGACACTCGGTTTGGGAACCACAGGACAGTCACGAGGACAGGGCAGGGCTAAGGGCACACCAGAGGCCGAGGGCGTGCCTGCTGCCACCTACAGTCTTCCCTTCTGATTAACCTACGGCAACTCAATCTCAGGCTGGATCAGACCCGAGCACCGTCTGCCGCTTCCAGAAGACAGGGCTGCTAGACGCCAAGCTATCGGGCAGAAACACAGACTGCTGTTCACGCCCCCCTCCCCTGCTAGCTGCTGAACCAAAGCTAAGGGTCCCAGAGACCTCCCAGGCCAATCCCTTTCCCCCACGCTGCTTGACACGTGGAGAAACTGAGGTCCACAGAGGAAAAACAGTTCATCCGTGATGTCACAGGGGCAGTGAACCAATGGGGTCCCTGCCTCCCAGACCAGATCCCCGCCCTGATTCATCTCACTTGAGTGCTGTCCCCAGATAACACCCTCTCTCATCCAGCTGTCTCTCTCCCTGCCCTGCCCCCCCCCATTTCCTGCTTCCCTTTCCCAGCTCTGCTCAGCAGGCCCAGTGTCTGAACTCTCCCTGCACAGAGCAGCCCTCTCCTTCCCACGACTTTTCTGAGCCTCACCACCCCCTTCCCTCCACTCCTCTGGGCCAAGGAGCAATTCTTGGGTGGTTTAATTAGCTGATTATTACTGGACCGCAGCCTGCTGGATCCAGTGCCCAGAACTCTGTCCCCAGTAATTAGGTGGGTTCTGAGTACTTGCCCAGTGGGAAGCCACGGGGGAGTTCTATGCTCTGCCAGCAGGCCAAGGGAGGGCTCTCCAGCTGCATAAAGAGCTCCCTAATCACCGGTGGATCATTGGAAGCCACGGTCCCCTCCTCAGGTCAGGTCAAGCCACACTGGATATACTATAGCCAGATCCAGATGTCCACCCCAAAGGGGAGCTCCCTACTTTCCCATGTCCCCGCCCAGACCCAGGAAAGGCTCAGTAAATGTCTGAGGATGGGCGTGATGAATGGAGCCCAGCCTCTGGGGGCCAGGAAGTGACGGCACCACGGCTGGGCACGTATTTAGGACGTAGAATTTGGACAAGCAGAGAGAAGACAGGATGGCATTCTGGATGGTGGGAGCAGGAAAAACAAGGGCACAGAGGCTGGAATGAGCCACCAAGCCCCTCGCCAGGTAGCTCTGGTTGTCTGAAAACACATTCTCCTAGCAAAGGTAAAGCGAGTCATCCTGTGACCTCCGCCCTTTGGATCACAGAGAATAATCTAATGCCTGTGGTTCAGGTCACTTTTAGATGTTTCAGAATCAGCAGTGGTGTCCCATTGTCCTCACCCACCACACTGCCCATCCCCAAGTATATTTTTTCCCAGTGAAACACCTACATTAGCCTCCTTCACTGAACAAATATTTATGGAGCTCAGTGCCATGCCAGGTCTGCACAGGTGCAAAGGGACAACAGATCCAGGACAGGTGCTCTTGGCCTCACACAGACGACATCACAAGTGTGCAAATAACCAGGACCCACGAAGAGACGGAAGGATGAGTGCCAACAGAAAGAGAAGAGAAAGAGAATGAATATATGGCAAAAAAAAAAAAAAAAAAAAGTCACAAGGCACTTGGAAATCAGTGAGAGCTTCCCAGAGAAGGAGGCCATGTGTGATCCAAGCCTTGAAGGACAGGAAGGGTGTTGTGAACTAACCGCATGTAACACGGCACTTGTTCCAGGGACTTGTCCCCGAGCTGTACCTATTTTAACTCATTTAACCCTCAAAACAACGTATCATGCAGGCACTATTGCTATCCCATTTTACAGATGAGGAAACTGCAGCAGAGAATGGGTTAAATAATCAGCAGAAGTTGCCAGGCTGGTAAGTGGCAGAGCCGGCATTTGAAACCAGGAAACCTGGTTCTTCCTAGAGCCTAACCACTATACTAATCAGCCTCTAATACACGCTAATCAGATCACAGAGGTGACCGTGAGTACCTAAAGGAGGGCACAGCCTGGGCAGAGAAAACGAAACGGTCCAGGACCTGCCTGCCTGCCTGCCGGTTCCTGCAGGTGCTTTGAGAGGCAGACGGCTGCTCAGGCGAGGACCTGGTCTCACAGGAAAGAACACAGCCCTCAGCCATCCAGCGGTCTCAGTCCCACTGGTGGGTGGCAGAGGCCTGAGCTGCCCAAGCCCCCGCTTCTTCCCTCCAGCCCTGAGCAAGCATTAGAGCGTATCTCTGGGACCCTCCTGGGATGGCACATCCCAGCAGTCCACTCCCCACCCCCTCCCTGGTCCTCTGCCAAAATGCACCCATGCCCACTGACTGCACAGGCTCGGGGAAGGGGGTAAGGCTGCAAAAGGACCAGGAGGACCAGTTGTGGGGCCAGAGGCCCAGGGCCAACATGCGAGGGAGCCCCTGCCTTGTGCAGGTCCATACTCATTCAGCTTCTGGGCCTCCGAGTACACCCTGGGGAGAGGCTGCACCCTGCATGGCCACTGAACCCCTCCGACCTTGAGTGAGGAGTCCTGCCTCCCGCTGGCCTGACATGGACCATCACACCCTACCTGCCCCAGATCCCTCTCCAGTTACAGAAGGACCCACTGGCTATGGTCTCAGCCAGGCCAGGCCCAGCCCCAGGCAGAGGGAAAGCAGCTCAGTGGCTGCGGTGGCTTCAATCACACAGAACTCCAGGGACCTGTCTGGTCCGGTCCCTGGGATCTGGCCTCCCGGGAGCCTCATCTAGCAACGGGTCTCCTGGGAAGGAACAAGCAGTTCCTCTCAAATGGGACTAAAGATGGGGCCAGGACCAGGAAGGAGGAGGTGTGTCTCCAGAGAGATGACCCTGCCAGGGCCCCTTGGGAGGGAGGGAGGGAGGGGGCTGGGACAACAGTGTCCTTTGTTCCCCTCTCAAAAGCAGCCACCCTGCCCTGTCGCACCCCCTCTGATCTATATCCCCCTACTAGGACTCAAGCCACCCCTGGGGCAGGACCCATCCTGCACACAGGAGGGAAGAAGGGTGCCCAGGAACCATAAGGGTGCCCTGGAGACATGCCCCACCCCCAGGAGCCCCCCGCCTGATGTAGGAGACATGGCTCCCACCTGCAGAAGCCTATCTGATGGGGGAGAAACAGGCTTCAGTTGCAGGAAGCTCGTTCTGACAGTGGTGGTAACCTTCTCCCTCGCGACTTCCCAGTCTGATGGAAGAGACCCCCCAACAGCCGGTCTAATATGGGAGGCATGGCTTCCATCCTTAGGATTCCCTAATGGGAAAGAGCTAATTTCAGCACTCAGGGAGCCCCTGGGCTGACAGCAGAGGCAAGAAGGGAGGAAGGAGTTCAGTCTCATCAACAAATCCCTGCCAGGCATCTCCTGTGAACCAGACCCAGAGCTGGATAATGGACCAGCAACCAGGAAACAGAAAGAGCCCCAAATCACAAGGAGCTCACCACCTGGGGAACAAAGACACCTGAGGTGTGAATACCTGGGTAGAAAGTACCTCGAAACCCACCCACCCCAGCACCCAAAGCCTGCTCGCCAGGGCTGCCACCTCCCTCGGCAGCCTCACCCCTCACACGCCCGCACCTGCACATTGGCCTAGGCTCTTCCTTCTGTCTAGGACACCTAAGCCTTCCTTGTGCCCCAGGACCCAGCTCAGGGGGTCACCTTCTCCAGGAAGCCTTTCTCAAGACCCCCTGCCTGAGTCAGCAGCCCCTCTTTCAGGAGCCAGCACAGACATACCCCCCTGTGACCAGCTGACGCCTCTGCAATGTTCCCCCCCGCCCCCACCCGAGCCTCACCCCCCAGGTCCCCACACCCGGAAACCCCACCACCCCCAGCCCAGGGCCTCATACCCTTCTTCCGAGAGCCTCCCCCCCAGCTCCAGGCACAGAGAAAAGCAAGGTCCTTCTCTTCTCTCCTCTGCCTGCTGTAACCCAGCTTTGCCCTCATGCCTCCATCAAAACCCCTCTCACCAAGTCACCAGCCACTGCCTTCTGCCTAAATCCCAGGGGTCTTTCCCAAGCTCATCCTCTGTTGGTCCTTCCCTCCTCTCTCCACCCCCAGGCATGTGCTCTCCAAAGCCTCAAATGCCCCCAGCCATCCTCTCTTCATACGCTCTATCTTCTCCCTCTCCCTGTACCATGTCACCCATAATCCCCAAGTCAAACACCACCTCTAACCCGAAGACTTTCAAATCCCTGCCTCCCACGTCCATCCCTGCCCCAAGATCCGGACCCATCTATGCAGAAGCCTCCCTACATCTTCCTCAACTTCCAGCCTGACTCCCTGTCAAGCTGCCACCCCCTGCAGGCCTCAACAGTGGTCAGCATGGTCGCTGTGGAGGATGGCCTGGCAGAGGCCAGGAGGCCACTCGGGCCGTGCTGACTCCCAGGCTATTGTTCTTCCATTGCCACAGCCCCGAGGTATGGCACACCCATGACTCAGGACCCCTGAACCCATGCCAGTGGGAGGTTTCCACCCTGGGCAAGGAGGCCCAAACTCAGAAGAAAGAGAGCTGGGGAGACGTGTGAAGCCCAGAGGCCAGCCCGGAGTTCAAGGATCAGAGAAGATGGGTCAAGCTCAATGCTTCCACTCCCAGCAGCCCCATAAGCACCCCTGGCCAAAGCCACAGGACTTCCCCTATGTTCCAGCCAAGATGGATCACACAGAGCTTAACCACCAAGGGAGACAACAGCCAAGGTTCGCAGAGAGCTGGTGATTACGTGTCCCCATCACACCCACCCTCCTTCTCTGCCAAAAAAGAAGAGTTCGTAAACATCTGTAGGAAACGAAATGCCACTCCGTCCCATCACCTCTCAGGAAGTCCCTCCTGTTGTTCAACTTTGCTCCTGTATATTGCCAGTTGAATTAGTGGGGACAGCAAGAACCAGAAGGGACGCACAACTTGAGAATGAGGCCACCAGGGAGACGGGGGAGGCCACCTATGAGCCAGACAACCCCGTCCCTCTGGGTGAAAGCACGGAGCAGCAGGACAGACAGGCCTGGGTTCAGAAGCTCGTTGGCTGAATGGCAGTGGACAAATTACTTAATCTCTCCTAGTCTGTCTCCTGATCTGTAAAACGGGAACAACAGTCCTCACACTAATAGGATCACAGGGAGAACCAAATGGGATCATGCATGTAAAGCTGACACATAACCAGGCATCCAGGCAGCAAGGCTAATGGACTCCAGCTCCTTGTTCATCTTTCTCGGTTCCATCCTTGCCAAAGCCTTAGATCGGATCTTGCCTTCTCTCAGGCTCCTCCTCCGTCTCCTCACCGGTCTCCCTGCATCCAGGCCTGCCCCTCCTTGCCACTGCCAAAGGCATCCCTCCAAAACAAAGATCTGCTCCCATCCCTCCCCTCCCCACAGTCCTCTCTGAGTCACCAGGGACTTTGGGAGAAAATCTCCTCTCCTTAGCTTGACATCCCAGCCTGTTGATAACTGGCCCGTGTTCACTCTCACCCATCACCCCAGCCCAACCCGCAGGCTGCTTCATGCCTCCAAGCCTTGTCACATTCTGTACCCCCGGCCAGGAATGACGTCCCCGGTCCCACCCCCTTGCCCCCATCCTCCTTCCTATGAAAGCTTCCCTCACCATGCCCCCTGCCAAGACTGGGGCGGGGGGGCTCCTCCTTCAGCCTCCCACAGCACATGTCACCCTGCATTATAATCATCTGCTCTGCTCTCAGTCTTTTGGAAACAGAGTAGAGCCATTCACCTCTGAACCGCCGGCCCCGGCACTTGGTCAACATTTGTTGAATGGCTGTATGATTGCTCCTAGAGCACTTGTTAGAACAGTCATCACACGACCTGTAATTAGTCCTATCCAGGTATTCGTCTCATGCCCTCTTTCCCCCTTGACCCTGGGACTCCCTAGAGGGCAGTGACAGTTTCTGAAAAATTCTCATTGTCACTTTCACGTGCGGGTTGAAAATCCAGGTGCAGGATGGATGCAACGACTGCTGATCCTTGGAGTATTGGATACTTGCAAGCCTCTTCTTCTAAGACAGAGATAAAGTAGAATCCCACAGTTTACAGAACAAGGCAAGGTACAGCCCATTATTGATTTTGTCTTTCTCTTCCAAATTACTCAGGAAACCTGTCTGGAAGGGAGAGGGAGCCCTCCTGGGACTACAGGGGAGACCGGAAGAGACAGCAGGGCCACCGTTACATGGACCATAGCCAGGCCTGGGCACCAGGCTTCTGGCAGCACCTCCTCCCCTGCCCAGTATATTCAGGAAACACAGGGAGAGCCCTGAAAATGTTAGGTATTGATAGCTACAGTTTACAGACAGGAACACTATAGGGTCCAGAGAGGTGAGGACCATTGTCCAAGGTCCTCAAGCTCCCCCAGTGAGTTAGAGTGAGAGAAGGGGGAGTCGTGGAAAATGCTTGGCCCCAAAGATTGGGTCTCCAACAGGTGCCTGGCTGTTCATGGTGTCCCCATCCTGCTGACAACCTATGCCAGCAGGAGAACAATGACACTTTCCCCCAAGTCACAGTGAGGCTAACCAAGGCCCAGGAGGGGCTGAGTCACCCTGATGGTGAAGTAGCACGTGAGGACTGAGAGAGGAAGAAGGGCTCCTGACTCCCTGCGGGGAGAAAAGTCTGACCTCAGAGGTCAGGAGGATCTTGGCAATGGGGGACATGGATGTGGTGGAGGAGAGGGTCACACATGCTCCTGCTGAGGACAGAGGCGTGAGTCACCAGTTCAGCAATGGGGACTAGCCATCAAGGTGAAGGCAGATGCCTCATGACCTTCTGCAGCCTCCACCACCAGCTGGGCCTCCACACACAGAGCAGGCCATCCCTCTTGGGCCTCAAACCAGGGCCCACGAGGGGCTTGACAGTGCCCAAGGGTGAGCCACAGAGCAATGGCCCAAGTAGACTCCAGCCTCCATCCTGTCTCTGACCCCTCTTGACCTTAAGCAAGTCAGGTAGCCTCTCTAAGCTCTGGTTCCTCCTCTGGAAAACAGGAAGAGGAAAGCTAACCTCCTTGCAGAGCCATCAGGAGGATGGCTGGGAAGCAGTTTCTAAAACTTAGGAACACAAGTTATCTCTGAGTCTCAGTTTCTCCTTCTGGAAAATGGAAATAATCTCTGAAAGACTGTTCTCAGGTTGGGGTTTCCCTGGTGGCGCAGTGGCTAAGAATCCACTGCCAATGCAGGGGACACGGGTTCGAGCCCTGGTCCGGGAAGATCCCACATGCCGCGGAGCAACTAAGCCCACACGCCACAACTACTGAGCCCATGTGCCACAACTACTGAAGCCTGCGCGCCTCGAGCCCGTGCTCTGCAACAAAAGAAGCCACCGCCATAAGAAGCCCACGCACCGCAACAAAGAGTAGCCCCCACTAGCCGCAGCTAAAGAAAGCCCGTGCACAGCAACACAGCCCAACACAGCCAAAAATAAATAAATACATTTTTTTAATGTGTTTAAAAAAAATTACTTTTCTCAGGTTGTTGAGAGACAGGGTCAGATGGCAGTGAGTGGTACATTGCTTTGTCAGAGGTCCCGAAACATGATGACCATGGGGGCCGTTTCTCTCTAGTCTATTAGATGCTTTGGGGAAGGAACAGGTTTTGGACATCTTTGATCCCCATATTATACCTTGTACACCCCAGGCACTCAAGAAATAATTACTGGAAGCAAGGAGAGAGTAAGGGCGGGTGCAGAGAGGGAAGAGAGGAGGGAGAAGTGGGGCACAAGGACAGAAGGGGGTAAAGAAAGAAAATGAATAAGGGGGTTGCAGAGGAGTGAGAGCAGCTAAGGGAGAAGCTTGTATGGGAACTTAAGGGGAGTTGGCTGAGGGAAGGAGTAGAACTAGGGTGACAAAGCTGAGTGCCTGACCGGGGCTTGCCTTGGGCCCCAGCCCCCTCCCCTTTCTGTCCCAGTTTCCCATTTCAGAGGCATCCCTCTCCCTTTCTGAGCAAGGCAGGCTCCTAAGAGACAGGAGGGCCCTCCCCACCCCCAGCGCAAGCAGATCCCAGCCACCACCGAAGGCCTTGGGGAGGTCAGAGGGAAAGGAAATGTGGATGGAGGCATTTTCCCAGGCTCCAGGGGGCCTCCCACCCTGTGTGGTGCGTGTGTTTCCACTTCTCCACCTGCAGGGACCTGGAGTGTATCAGCGGCCAGGGGCTGTTGGCATGTGACCTGGGGTGTCTGTGTGGGCGTTAGTCTGATGTGTGTCTGTGGAGGTCAGCGTTGGCGTAGCCTGTTGAACACTGTGTTGGTGAGAGACATGCCAACATAAGTGTTCCTGTTGGTAAGGGTAAGAACGTGTGTGTCTCAGTGAGAGTGTTTGTTAAGGTCAGTGCAAGTGATAGCGTATGCATCAGGGTCGGCCAACATGTGTGCGGCAGCATGAAGGTGTGTTACCATTGGTATGTGTTGAAGTGTGACCTGTGTATGCCAACATGACTGTCAGCAAGAACGTGTTGATGAGTGTGTACCAGTGAGTGTGTGACAGTGTGTCACTGGATGTGCTGACATGTGGCAGTGAATGTCAGTGTGTATGCCAGCATGAGCGCGCCCATGCATGAGTGTGCCCGTGTGTCCACATGAGCGTGTGCCTTTGTGTGTCAACCTGCCCCCTGCATCCCTGCGCCGACTGGCCAGTGCTGGGTGTCAGCGAGTGAGTGCATGTGAGTGTGTCTCCGCGGCCAGGTCCTCGTCGCTCCGTCCGCGCGCTCCTGGCCCTGCTGGCGACCACACGGGAGACCTCCGGTGGAGGAGAGCCGAGAGCCGCCGCGGAGCAGGCGCCGGCGGTGCCGGGGTGGCTGCGCACGCACAGCCGGGACACGGACTAGACCCCTGCCCGCGCCCTCGCCCGGGTCGCCCCACGCGCCCCGGACCGGCCGCCGCCCGCACTCACCGGGTCCCTTTGTCGCCCATGGTCCGCGGCGGCCTCAGGGAGGTCCGCGGCGTCAGCGCCCAGGCTGGAAAATCCCCGGCCGGCAGGAGGGGTGCGGGCCAGCCGGTTCCCGGCTCCTGCTCCGCCTCCTCCGCGCTCCCGGTCGCCGCCCCCGCCCGGTCCCGCCGCGCCGCACAGCTCCCGCCTCACAGCGCCCGCCTCACAGCGACCGCCGCGGCCGGGGCGGGGAGCCGGGGAGCTGGGGAGCCGAGCAGCCGAGCTGGGAGGGCGCGCGGGGGCCCGTGTGCGCGTGTGTGCGCGCCGCCGAGCCAGCCGCTGGGCAGGGCCCGGACGCGTCAGGGCCCTGAGGTCGGCATTAGGGGTTCACAAGGATGCTGTCCGGCTTGTGTGTGCGTGTGTGTGTGTCTGTGTGTGCGTGTGTGTGTACGTGAGGGCGCACGCTGGGGTGGGTATACGTGCGCGTGTGTGCACGCGAGGGTACGGGTGCGTGTGCACCGCTGCGTGCTCTACCGATTGGGGGTGCGTTTGCCTGGATGGAGCGGGGTGCACGTCTTTGTGCGGTGTGCGTGTGTGCAGGCGCGCTCCCCTGCGCACGCCGGGGGGCGGCCTTTGCGTGTGAGGGATCGTGGACGCCGAAGGTGTGCCCGCGACCCCGGGGCCGAGCTCCGGGCGGAGCCCCTGGTGGGGGTCGGTGGGAACTTCTGGTGCCTGCGGTGGCTTTCGCCCTATGCCCCACCCTATCCCCACCCCACCTCCCCGCCCTTCTGGAGAGATAACACCCTACAACCCCACAGGGACAGGAAGAAGGGGCGGAGGGGGCCAGAGAAAGCAGTGTCAACGCTGGGGAACTGATGAGGGTGGGAGGGGGACCGGAGGCGAGCCAGGGTAGCTTTGGTGACTGCCACGGAAGAGGAAGCATTGAAAAGAGCAGATAAGGAAGGGGGCATAGAGCTGGCGGCGCTGTGGCCTGGGAGTCTGGCCCGTTGAGTTGTATAATGGAAAAGCCCCCTCCTAGCTTCATGGTCTGTTGTGGGTGACCCTGGAAACCAGCCCTCTCAGAACCAGTCTACAAACATGGAAAGTGGGATATTAACACCAGCGTGCAGAATTGTTCCTAGGTGTTTGCTGGCCTACCCTGAGCGCCTGACACACAGTAGGTGTCCAGTGAATGTTAGCCCATACTTCTGCAGGCTTCTGGGTGTCCTGTAAAATCCTGGCTGGGACCCTGAGATCCCCTCCTGCTTTGCAGGTGGTGGGAGAGTGTGAGGTCTTTCCCACCCCCTCACTGCTGGGATTTGACTAATTGGCCCTGATAGGGCCCTAATATTGGTGTATTAATGGGAGGAAAGGAAACTATCATTTACTCTGATGTGATTGTGAGTCTGTAAACATCTCCTGTAATTATGCTCAGAAGCAGTTACCTATGCTGGTTTTACATAATTGGGAAAGGATATCCCAGTATAATTACTATAATTATGTCCAGATCAGTGGATGGTTGAGAAGAGGAAATGTTGATGGGCAGGCAGGGTGGTCCAGGGTCTGTGCAATGTTAGGAATTAGGAGAGTTGGATTAGGGCCCAGAACCTTCCTCCTGGCCTTGGCCTCTGGGCTTCACCCTCACTCCCACAGGGGAAGGAGAGGAAGCTACCTGCTGTTTCTGCTGAGGTCAGGGACTTGAGAGGAGCACACCAGAGTCCTGCATGATGACAGGAGGCTTACCAAGTGAGCCAGAGAAGACCCTAACCAGGATGGAGAGGCCAGGTCTGGCCACTCTCTGCATCCATTTCCCCACCTAGAAAACACGGGGCTCAACCCTCCCACATGATCTCCAGTGCCTCTCCTCATGATGATGCCCAAAGCACCTGGATTTTAAAATTCAGGCAAGTTCTGCATTTGACTCAATAAGTCTTTGTGTTTAGTTTACTATAAAACATAATGCTAAAAATTACTTCCAAGTAAAACAAACAGTCCAGGAAGATGCATCGGACGGTTTCAGGGTAACCCCTATTCCCACATAGCTCTTTCCAGCCCCGTTTGGAAAGCGTGGCTCTAACATTCTAGGGCCACTGAACAGATTGGTGAACTATGGAATCAACACGCAGCGTTTCAAGTACGTCCCCACTGCCCCCCCCCAACTAGACTATAAACTTCATGAGGGGGTGTATGGTGTGCCTGGCACTACTTGATGCTCACAATTCTATGAGATAAATGCTCTTTTCCCTTTTTTTTTTTTTTTAATAAATGAGCAAACTGATAGTTGGAGAAAATAAGTAGTTTGCCCAAATCTGTTGCCTCCTCTGGACTTTGGCCTCTGATTCCTCCTCCTCCAGCCCTCCCCAAAGGGAAGCTAATATGTGGTAGAGCCAGAGTGTGGCCCTTGATTCACTCTTCACTCATTAACTGTTTGTGGAATGTGCCATGCATGCATGGTTCTAGGAACTTACAAATCATGGTCAATAGGACAAACGGAGCTGTCATTTCAGTGAGGGATCTCACTGGGAGAAGAGGGGTTTACCTGTCAGGCTCTTTGGACAACACAGTTATGTATTCCTAGTAGAATTAAAATTAATAAAAATGTAAAAGTAGTAATGTTGAGGAGACCTCTATAAATATAAAAAGTCTAATTTCAGGCAGTGATAAGTGTTACGAAGGAAATAAAAGTGATGGAACAAAGAGTGATGGGGGCAAGTGCACCTAGAAAGAGGCTCTTCATGGAGACACCTCTGGGCAGAGACCTTGCAGGCGAGGACTCAGCGATGTGCGGTGTGCGGGGAGAGCCGGGGGAAGAGCCACCCAGGCAGAGGGGGCGGCAAGGACAGAAGCTGGGCCTTCCTGAAGCACAGGAGCAAGGAAGAACAGGGTGCCTGGGTTTGGGTGAACAGGGAAGGAGTGGTGCAGACCGTGCAGGCTTGTGGCTAGGGCTGAGGAGTTTGGGGAGCCAGCGGTGGACTTAGGAAATGAGTAACAGTACCCGCTTTACATTTTTAGAGGTCACTGGCTTTTGGATGAAGATGTTTTGGAGCGAGACAGGAGCAGAGGCGGGGCATCCTGTTATTGGAGTAGGTCAGAGAGAACGGATGGTGGTTGGACTAAGGTGATGGCAGCAGAAATGAAGAGAAGTAAAGGGGTGGGACTTCCCTGGTGGTCCAGTGGTTAGGATTCCACACTTCCACTGCGGGAGGCCCAGGTTCGATCCCTGGTCGGGGAACTAAGATCCCACAAGCCATGTAGCATGGCCAAAAAAAAAAAAGAGAAGTAAAGGGGTTCATCTATATTTGGAGGTAGAGCCGACAGCATGTGCTGAGGGACGGACTGTAGACAGTGGAGGATCCAGGATTACCCTGAGTTTTGGGGCAGGTCTGTTTGTTCCACCCTCCATGTAGCCCACCTCCCCACACATTTCTCCAAGGGTTGAGAAGACTGGAGACCTCTTCTTTCCTGTCTTAACTTATTTGCAATACATCCTCACCTGAAAACCAGAGTGATTTTTCTAAAAGGCAAATAGATTCTATTACTGAGGCTCATAGGAGATGGTCATCTCCAGCTATGTCTCAACTTGGGCCAGTCACATGCCTGCAATTTACCATTTACAATAATTTTTTATCAAGGAGAGAGGGAGGGAGGGAGAGAAAGGAAAGGGAAGGGAAGGCAAGAGAGAAAGTATTGATATTATTCCTGCTTTATAGATGAGAAAACAAAGACACTGGGAGGGAAAGTGGCTAAGCCAAAGACAGAAAAATAAAAGAGCTACAGCTCACTCCTAAAGCCTCTGCTTGACTGGTCAGGTAGTTGACCGTCAGACTGAAGTGTGAGTGAGTGGGTGGGTGGGTGGATGGGTTTTCAGCTACCTGTTTAGCAAAAGATGTGAGGCTGACTAGTACACACCTTTGAGATCTTAAAGGTGAATAAACTAAGGAGCTTCCCTACCTCTGCCCCAACCAGAAATCTGGGTGTCATCCTTGACTCCTCCTTTGCCCCCCTCATTCCACATCAATCCAGTTCCCTGCTTCTACCTCTAAGTGTCTTCCAGTAAGCTGGAGAGGTAGGTAGGAGCCAGACCATGCTGAGCCTGGAGGGTCGTGTTGAGGAATTTAGTCTTTATCCAAAGATCAATAAAGAAGCTTTGGAAGATTTTAAACAGAGTGGTGACATGCTCAGACATACGTTTTGAGAAGTGGCTCTGGCCGTTGTATGATATATGGACTGGACATGGGCCTGAGGGGATGTGGAGGGGGAGACCAATTAGGAGGCCGTGTCAGCAGTTTAGGGAGGGATGATGACTACATTCCAGGGAGAAGATACTCAACAGCTGCAAAGCCAGGGAGGAAGGAAAGGCCATGACACTTTGGAAGGATTCAGATGGATCTGTGGCCAAAGCACAGAGAGGGGAGGGGAGGAGCTGGAAAGGAGGAGGAGGGCCATATCCTGAGGAAGAACGCTCACAGATGGGCCAGCTCCCCAGTATGGCAGGGGCTGTTTTACATTTGTCTAACAAGTGTAAACATATCTAACAAATCTCCAGTTCGTCTAACAAGATTTCTTTATGGTGGGCTTATTGGTATTTAACTACTTGGACAATTTAAAGTTCTTATTTGTAATCAACAGAAACCAATTCTGGCTGACTTAATCATACAAAGAACGTATTGGCAAGATAGTCATGTAGCTGCTATTGCTGAACGATGGATACCACAACTCATACCCCCACTACTGCCAGAACCAAACCTAGCCCTATTGCTGCCCCGGAAACAAGATATGGCCACTGTCACCTCTGTCACCAGAATGGATTCTTTGCTGGCCCTACATCTTTCAGTCAAAGTCCCCTATGCATCTGATTGACTGAGCCTAGTCATGTGCCCTTGCACTAGGTCATGTGATCCTACCTGTACTGCAAGGACACTGAGAATCTGTGTGGTTGGCATTTGTGATTCCATATTGCAAGGAAGGCTTTAACTTACTCCAAGACTTAAAGGGTGGAGGAGTCCCCAAACATGAGTAAGGAGTTTAAAGCCTGAGTAGCAAGAAAAAAAAAAGACAAATATACCCTTTACTGTGAAATGCAGTAGAAGGGAACTTCCTCAACTTAATAAAGAGAAACTATAAAAAGACTACAGATAACATGACACTTAAAGTTAAAGTACTGAATGATTTCCCTATAAGATCAGGAATAAGGCCAGGCTTTCAGTCCTCACCACTTATTTTATTTATTTATTTTAATAAATTTATTTATTTGTTTGTTTTGTTTTTTGGCTGTGTTGGGTCATCGTTGCTGTGCGCGGGCTTTCTCTAGTTGCGGTGAGCGGGGGCTACTCTTCACTGAGGTGCGTGGGCTTCTCATTGTGGTGGCTTCTCTTGTTGTGGAGCACGGGCTCTAGGCACACAGGCTTCAGTAGTTGTGGCACGTGGGCTCAGTAGTTGTGGCTTGCGGGCTCTTGAGTGCAGGTTCAGTAGCTGTGGCACACGGGCTTAGGTGCTGCAAGGCATGTGGGATCTTCCCGGGCCAGGGATCGAAACTGTGTCCCCTGCAATGGCAGGTGGATTCTTAGCCACTGTGCCACCAGGGAAGCCCTACCACTTATATTTAATTTGATACAAATTGCAATAAGAAATAAAAAGAAATAAAAGGCACAAAGATTGGAAAGAAATAAGTGGAGCTGTCTATATTTGCAGATGACATGATTGTTAACACAGAAAATACTAAGGAATGTACAAACAACTACTAGAATTAATAAATGAAGTCAATATATAAAAATCAGTTGTGCTTCCATATATAATACTAGCAGGAAAGAACAGAAAATGAAATTAAAAATTCTGTTTACAAGAGCATCGAAAAACATAAAATCCTTAGGAATAAATTTAACGAAAGACATGCATGACCTTTGCTTTACACACTGAAAATTACAAAACATTGAGAGAAATCAAAGAAGATCTAGATAAATGAAGACATATACCAAATTCATGGTTTAGAAGTCTCAGTATTAGGCTGTTATTTTCCAAAAAAATCAATCTATAGGGCTTCCCTGGTGGCTCAGTGGTTAAGAATCCGCCTGCCAATGCAGCGGACATGGGTTCGAGCCCTGGTCCGGGAAGATCCCACATGCCTTGGATCCCACATGCCTCTTAGTTGCCATGGAGCAACTAAGCCCATGCGCCACAACTACAGAGCCGGCTCTCTAGAGCCCACGAGCCACAACTGCTGAGCCCACAAGCCACAACTACTGAAGCTCGCATGCCTAGAGCCTGGGCTCCGCAACAAGAGAAGCCACCACAATGAGAAGCCTGCGCACAGCAATGAAGACCTAACGCAGCCAAATATAAATTAATTTTAAAAAATCAGTCTGTAAATTCAATACAATTCCAATCAAAATCCCAATAAGCTTTTTCTTTAGTAGACCTTTATATGAGAAATTTATGTGGAAAAAGCTAAGTCAATCTTGGGGTAAAAAAGAGACAGGCTTCCCTGGTGGCACAGTGGTTGAGAGTCCGCCTGCTGATGCAGGGGACGCGGGTTCGTGCCCCGGTCTGGGAAGATCCCACATGTCACGGAGTGGCTGGGCCCGTGAGCCATGGCCGCTGAGCCTGCGTGTCCGGAGCTTGTGCTCCGCAACGGGAGAGGCCACAACAGTGAGAGGCCCGCGTACCGCAAAAAAAAAAAAAAAAATACAATGAGGTATCACCTCATACCAGTTAGAATGGGCATCATCAGAAAACCTACAAACAACAAATGCTGGAGAGGGTGTGGAGAAAACAGAACCCTCCTGCATTGTTGGTGGGAATGTAAATTGATACTGCCCCTATGGAGAACCATATGGAGGTTCCTTAAAAAACTAAAAATAGAATTACCATATGATCCAGCAATCCCACTACTGGACATATACCCAGAGAAAACCATAATTCAAAAAGACACATGCACCCCAATGTTCATTGCAGCACTATTTACAATAGCCAGGTCATGGAAGCAACCTAAATGCCCATCAACAGGTGAATGGATTAAGAAGATGTGGTACATATATACAATGGAATATTACTCAGCCATAAAAAGGAACGAAACTGGGTCATATTTTGAGATGTGGATGAATCTAGAGACTGTCATACAGAGTGAAGTAAGTCAGAAAGAGAAAAACTAATATCATATATTAACACATATATGTGGAACGTAGAAAAATGGTACAGATGAACCGGTTTGCAGGGCAAAAATCGAGACACAGATGTAGAGAACAATCGTATGGACACCAAGGGGGGATAGTGGGGGTGGGGGTGGGGGTGTGATGAATTGGGCGATTGGGCTTGACATATATACACTGATGTGTATAAAATGGTTGACTAATAAGAACCTGCTGTATAAAAAATAAAATAAAATTCAAATAACAAAAAGAAAGAAAGAAAGAAAGAAAACAGGAAAGAGTTCTGGGACATGAAAAATATGATTGCCGAAATAAAATATATGATTTGAAAGTCTAGAAACTAGTGCCAGAAAGTAAGGAAGTGCTTAAATATATAGGATGGGGGTGTGTCAAAGGGACATAGATGCCAACCTGAAAGAGCGTTCAATAGCCAAAGCTGGGACAATTTTAGTAACAAAATAATGGAGTATTAGAGTATAACCCAAAGTATAACATAAATATACAGGAGTCCATGCTGATCTAAATAAGTGATTGAATAAATAAATACATGGGGAGAAGGGACAAATCTTACTTGCAGAAGAATTCCAAATATCATATGTAGATACTCTCCCCTCCAGATGGAGCTTAATTGGCTCTCCGCCCGTAAATGTGTGCTGGACTTAGTGACTCACTGCCGAAGAAGAAAGTATGGAAAGGGAAAAAATAGTAATTTCACACTGGACAAATCTGACAAACTGCTTTAATCAAGTGATCAAGGGTACCATCACCAGCTGATGTCATGTAATGAGAGGGGCACCTCACCTTTGTGATATTCTCCCCCAAGCACCTCATCCCTGTCTAATCATGAGAAAAAAATCCAAACTGAGGGACATTCTACAAAATATCTGACAAATACTCTTCACCACTTTCAAAAGAAAAAAGACAAAAACAAGGAAAGACTGAGAAACTGCCCCAGAGGAGACTCAGGAGACAGGATAACTAAATACAATGTAGTATGCTGGATTGGGTCCTGGAACAGAAAAAGGATATTAGTGCAAAAACTGTTGACATTCTAATAAGAGCTAATAAAAATTTTGGGAAACAAGGGCAAAAATAAACAAATGGAACTACATCAAACTAAAAAGTTTTTGCACAGTGAAGGAAACTATCAACAAAGCCAAAAGTCAGTCTACAAATGAGAGAAGACATCTGCAAATGACATACTCAGTAAGGGGTTAATATCCAAAATACACAAAGAATGCATAGAACTCAACATCAAAAAAAAAAAACCCCAATTGAGAAATGAGTAGAGGATCTGAATAGATATTTTTCCAAAGAAGACACACAGATGGCCAACAGGCAGACACATTAAAGGATGCTCAACATCACTGATCGTCAGGGAAATGCAAACCAAAACCACGAGATATCACCTCACACCTGTCAGAATGGCTATTACCAAAAGACACAAATAACAAGTTTTGGTGAGGATGTGGAGAAAAGGGAATCTTCTGTGCACTGTTGGTGGGAATGTAAATTGGTGCAGCCACTGTGGAAAACAGTATGGAGACTACCCCCAAAATTAAAAATAGAATTACCGTATAATCCAGCAATTCCACTCCTGGGTATTTATCCAAAGAAAATGACACTACTACTTTGAAAAGATATACACACCCTTATGTTCATTGCAGCTTTATTTACAATAACCAAGATATGGCAGCAATCCAAGTGTCCATCAGTAGATGAATGGATAAAGAAGATGTCATACACACACACACACACACACACAATGGAATATCACTCAGCCATAAAAATGAATGAAATCTTGCAATCTGGGACAGCATGGATGGACCTAGAGGGCATTATGCTAAGTGAAATAAGTCAGACAGACAAAGAGAATTACTGTATGATTTCACTTGTATGCAGAATCTGAAAAGCAAAACAAATGAACAAACAAAACTAAACAGAAACAGAGTCATAGATACAGAGAACAAACACGTTGTTGCCAGAGGGGATGGGCGAAGAGAAACAAGTGAGGGAGACTAAGGGGTACAAACTTCCAGTTACAAAATAAATGAGTCAAGGGTATGAAATGTATGGCGTTGTGAATATAGTCAAGAATTTTGTAATGGTGCCAGACAGTAACTAGACTTATCGTGCTGATCATTTCAAAATGTACAGAAATACTGAATCACTATGTTGTATAACAGGAACTAACATAGTGTTGTAGGCCAATTATACTTCAAAAACAAACAAACAAAATCATAGAAAAAGAGACCAGATTTGTGGTTACCACACGCAGAGGGTTGAGGGAGGGAGAATTAGATGAAGGTAGTCAAAAGGTACAAACCTTCGGTTATAAGATAAATAAGTACTAGGGACGTGATGTACAACATGATAAATATAGTTAACACTGCTGTATGTTTTATATGAAAGTTAAGAGAGTAAATCCTGAGAATTCTTATCACAAGGAAAAAAAATTTTTTTCCACTTCTTTAATTTTGTATCTGTATGAGATGATGGGTGTTCACTAAACTCATTGCAGTAATCATTTCATGATGTGTATAAGTCAAATCATTATGCTGAACACCTTAAACTTATACAGTGCTGCATGTCAATTATATTTCAATAAAACTGGAAGGAAAACAATTTTTTAAAGCAAAGGATAATACCACGGTCATAAGTTTTATATTTCTATTTTACTAAGGATAATTTTGTCTTTTGTCAGGTTTCTTCCAACTATTAAGTACATTGTATCCTAGATTATTCAAGGGCAAAAGATGCTGCTTTTCCCTCCACCTGGAAATCTTGGAATGTTCTTGTTTTTAATCATTAGCCCACAAGCCACAACTACTGAAGCCCACGTGCCTAGAGCCTGTGCACCTAGAGCCCGTGCTCCACAACAGAAGCCACCGCAATGAGAAGGCTGCGCACCACAACGAAGAGTAGCCCCCACTCGCCGCAACTAGAGAAAGCCCGCGTGCAGAAACGAAGACTCAACGCAGCCAAAAATAAAAATAAATTAACAAAAAAAAGAATATAGAGACAAAAAAGATTTTTTTTAAATAAGTGGGGAAAATTGAATCATAAAAGATCATTTCAAGAGGCCTGATATTTTTCTAATGAGAATAACAGAAAAAAGAAGCAAGAAAATAATCAGAGAAATAATAGAAGGGAAATTCTCAGAGCAACCAAAACAGCAAACAAAAAAGAAATCAAAAAACCTCCAAACCACGCTTAGATTAAAAATGCCTACTGATGGGAATTCCCTGACGGTCCAGTGGTTAAGACTCTGGTTAGGTGCTTTCACTGCCAGGGCCCGGGTTCTCAATCCCTGATCAGGGAACTAAGATCCCTCAAGCCAAAAAATAAATAAATAAAAGTGTCCATTGAATGCTGAGCAGAGCCAAAAGGGGGGAAAATGCATAACTAAGGGCTCACGAGGTTTCAGAAAGCCTAACAGCTTCTGGAACTTAAAAACAAACAGGTTATCTGTAAGGGGAGAGAATAAAGACAAACCTGGCACTGGGCTTCTCTGAAGCTAGAAACTATGAAATGGCCTGCAAAGTTCTGAGGGAAATGTTTTTGAACCGGCCTAAGGAAGAGACAAGTGTAGGGGCAAAATAGACTTGTACCTCCCATGCATTCACGCTGAAAAAAATTATACTTGAGCTTGTAGTCCAGGAAAACAAAAAAGTAAGATGTCATGTGCTGCTTTGGATTCTCAAAGTATAGTTCCAGAAGCAGCATCTGGCCACTTGTTAAATATGCAAATTCTCAAGACCTGCCCCTGACCTATTGAATCAGAAATTCTGGAGGTGGGGCCTAGTGATCTGTGTTTTAACAAGTCCTCTGGGTGTTTCTGGTACACACTCAAGTTTGAGAACCACTAGAGTGGTGGATGGTGCTCTCAAATCCCCCCCAATGGCCTAGTGTACCCATTGCCCCTGCTGTGAGTTGCTGCACAAAATTCCTCCTTATCTCAAGGAGGAATGAACTCCAGCATCTCCAGCCAAGAATACTTCCCTGCTTAGCTTTCTTCCCCTGCTTTATCCTGGTGACAGTGGTTAACTGAGAGAGAGGTGTCACTTTCACCAGAATCCTTGTCTCAGGCTCTGCTTTTGGGGAGCCTGAGCTAACACACTTAGTATCAATAAAAATAGAACTAATGCAGACACACATTGAAAGGAAATCCCAGAGTGATAACTGTTTGCCTAGAAGTATTTGCTTTAAATTAGAACGGGAAAACAGAAGGTTCTGATAACAACGTCTTAAAAAGGTCTTCAAAAATTGAGTTCCAGTCAATAGATAATACAATTAAGGAGCTAGAGCTCTTGGGACTTCCCTGGTGGCACAGTGGTTAAGAATCCACCTGCCAATGCAGGGGACACGGATTCGATCCCTGGTCTGGGAAGATCCCGCATGCCGCGGAGCAACTAAGCCCGTGAGCCACAACTACTGAGCCTGCGCTCTAGAGACCACAAGCCACAGCTACTGAAGCCTACGCACCTACAGCCCGTGCTCCGCAACAAGAGAAGCCACCGCAATGAGAAGCCCATGCACTGCAAAGAAGAGTAGCCCCTGCTCAACACAGCTAGAAAAAGCCCACGCGCAGCAACGAAAACCCAACGCAGCCAAAAAAAAAAAGGTATAAAAATATCATAAAAAAAAAAGAAGCTAGAAGCTCTTAGTCATATGGTAAAGAAGGCACAAGTTTCTTCTCTCCCAAACCAACAGGAAAAGTGCCAAGAAACTCCAGGAAAAACACATAACTGTACCAGAAAACTGTGATTCACATGTGAAGGAAATTAAAATGTGGCATGATTTTAAGCAATTGATGATATGTAAGGAAAGGGAAGTATTTGAGCTTAACATATGAAACAATCTATTTGGAGGCCTTATTTTACTTTTATTATGGAAAAATTCAAACATAGGCAAAAGTCGAAAAAAATAGCAAAAGGAACCATGTACCCATCACTCACCTTCAACAACTATCAAGTTTGGCTTCATCTCAAATATCCAGTCAGTTTTCAAATTTCCCTAAATATCTCATAGTTTTTCCTTTTTGACGGTTGGCTTGTTTGAATCAGGATCCTGACAAGTTCTCTTTATTACATTTAGTTTCCATATCTCCTAAATCTTTCCCAGGCTGCGGGGGAATGCTCCACTTTGGACAGAAACAATCTAGGGATTTGACACTTTCTTCTCTACTGATCCAGTCACCAGCTCAAACCTGCAGGGATTGTTTTGTTTCTGCTTTAAAGGCTAAATCCCTTGTTTTAATCACTATTGTTTCCTGGGCAGTTTTCAAGTTCAGGCTACTTCAAGCTCTCTCAAATCTTCAGTTTCTTTAGAGTCAAAAGAATCTCCCATTTCTTTCAGCCTTAAAGGACCTTTTCTTGGTGGTCCCGTCCCTATAGAAATTTGAGATCCCCCATTCCAGCATAAACACTGAGGCAGGTGTCTAGCCTAGAAATCTGGACTTCTGTGTTTACCAAAGTTTATTAGGAGCGCCCCTGGTTATACACACGGTGAATACTTGAGTGCCAGATGTGATTAAAGATATCCAAACAATGCTCTAATTTATAAGTGAACTTCTCAGAAAATCCAGAAAGTTCAGGTTTGGAGCCAAAAGGTGTTTGGAGCTGCTGCCGTGGATCCCGGGTTTTGTTATAAACAGCCCACTTGACCATGAAGATGAAGGAGGGGCCTGTCCTGGGGCACACAGACTGCCATTATGGGATCTTGTCTCTGGCCCAAACCTGAGTCGTAGGTTCTGGACTTTACCCTTTCCCTCCTCTTTATCAGGGTGGTTGCTTATAGGAGGGGCAAGAAAAATAGGCAGGGCTGGAACACAAGATGAAGGGAGCTTTGACCTTAGTTTCCCAAGACCTCACAGCTACTCAGTTGCCAGGCCAGAATGTGAACCCAGGTCAGTCTGGCTGCATATTTTAACCTCTTCTTTCTTCCCACTCCCATGGAAACTGGAAGCCAACAGGAGATGTCCTCATGGGACCTGGGGCATCCTCAAGGGGCCCAGAGGGAATCAGAATGGCCAAGTTTCCTGCAGTTAAACAGTTGACTCAGACAAATATCAACAGACACTCCTGGAAACGTGAAGCCAACTAACAAAAGTGGTCCTTTTGACAGGTGAGAGAAATCGGGGAATTATCACAGTCAACTTCTTCACCATTGCCCTAGAAGTCTGGGGGACTCAAACATTAACCTGCTAATCTGGAGGGTAGGGGTAGTGGATGTCTTGAACATGCCAGAACCTGAGTCCCTGCCCACAAGGAGATCTTCTGGGTGCTCTCTCCCCAGGAATGATGAGACCTGCCGGCAGCTACAATTTTCACCATGTTCTTTTTTTTTCTTTTTTTAAAATTTATTGTTTTTGGCTGCATTGGGTGTTCGTTGCTGCACATGGGCTTTCTCTAGTTATGGTGAGTGGGGGCTACTCTTCATTGCGGTGGCTTCTCTTGTCGCAGAGCACCGGCTCTAGGCACACGGGCTTCAGTAGCTGTGGTGTGCGGGCTCAGTAGTTGTAGCACGCGGGCTCAGTAGTTGTGGTGAATGGGCTTAGTTGCTCCACAGCATGTGGGATCTTCCCGGACCGGGGCTCGAACCTGTGTTCCCTGCATCGGCAGGTGGATTCTTAACCACCGCGCCACCAGGGAAGCCCGACATTTTTCTTTAATTGAGGTATAGTTGTTTTACAATATTGTGTTAGTTTCTACTGTACAGCAAGTTCTCATTAGTTATCCATTTTATATAAGGTACTGTATATATGTCAATCCCAATCTCCCAGTTCATCCCACCCCCACTTTCCCCCCTTGGTGTCCATATGTTTGCTCTCTACGTCCGTGTCTCTACTTTGCTTTGCAAACTGGTTCATCTGTACCATTTTTCTAGATTCCATACATATATGTTAATACACAATATCTGTTTTACTCCTTCTGACTTACTTCACTCTGTATGACAGTCTCCAGGTCCATCCATGTCTCTACAAATGACCCAATTTCTTTCCTTTTTATGGCTGAGTAATATTCCATTGTATATATGTACCACATCTTCTTTATCCATTCATCTGTCGATGGGCATTTAGGTTGCTTCCATGACCTGGCTATTGTAAATAGTGCTGCAGTGAATATTGGGGTGCGTGTGTCTTTTTGAATTATGGTTTTCTCTGGGTATATGCCCAGTAGTGGGATTGCTAGGTCATATGGTAATCCTATTTTTAGTTTTTTAAGGAACCTCCATACTGTTCTCCATAGTGGCTGTATCAATTTACATTCCCACCAACAGTGTAGGAGGGTCCTCTTTTCTCCACACCCTCTCCAGTATTTATTGTTTGTAGGTTTTTTGATGATGGACATTTTGACCGGTGTGAGGTCATACCTCATTGTAGTTTTGATTTACATTTCACTAATAATTAGTGATATTGAGCATCTTTTCATGTGCTTCTTGGCCATCTGTATATCTTCTTTGGAGAAATGTCTATTTAGGTCTTCTGCCCATTTTTTGATTGGGTTGTTTGTTTTTTTGACACTGAGCTGCATGAGCTGTTTGTATATTTTGGAGATTAATTCTTTGTCCGTTGATTCATTTGCAAATATTAGTAGACATATTTTTAAAAGCCTTCCTGGGTAAAGCAGGGGAAGCAGAGGAGAGAACAACCAGCATTAGTACAGCATTGCTATATCTGCTGAGGAAAGGCTTTCACTTTCTGGAGGGGGTGTGGGACTGGTGAGGACACTGTACTGTGTCCAAGTCTCTCCAAGAATCCACAGCCCTGAGGTCGGGAAGGAGGCCGACTCTAGAACGGCTGTCAGGAGTGTATCTTCAGGCTTCCAGGAATGGGTTCATTCACTCACTCAACACGTATTTATTGAGCGTCTACTATGTGCCGAGCCTTGTTTGAAGCACTGGGGATACAGCAATGAACAAAAGTTTAAAAATTCCTGTCCTGGGCTTCCCTGGTGGCACAGTGGTTGAGAGTCCGCCTGCCGACGCAGGGGACACGGGTTCGTGCCCTGGTCCGGGAAGATCCCACATGCCGCGGAGCGGCTGGGCCCGTGAGCCATGGCCGCTGAGCCTGCGCGTCCGGAACCTGTGCTCCGCAACGGGAGAGGCCACAACAGGGAGAGGCCCGCGTACCGCAAAAAAAAAAAAAAAATTCCTGTCCTGTCATGGAGCTTATTCTAGCCATGAGAGCAGAAAAAAAAAATTAATAAGTGAGCTATAAATGCATTTACCCCTTAACCCAGTAATCCCACTTATGGGACTTTAGCCTAGAGCTTCATCTATACAATAAAATGATGCAGGCACAAGTTTATTCATGGCAGAGATATTTGTAATAGCAAAAGACTGGACACAACTTTGAATCTTGAACCACGTAAATATATTATCCACTCAAATCAAAATAAACATTTTAAAACTTCAATATAGGTATTATAAGATGATGATAGATGTGTTATGGAGAAAAATTAAGTAGGGAAGGGACTAGGTAATGTTGGGAGGGGGTGCTGCTGTTTTAAATTGATTGCCAGGAAAGACCTAACAGAGAAGATAACATTTGAGTAAAAACCTAAAGGAGAGACTTCCCTGGTGGTCCAGTGGTTAAGAATCTGCCTTCTAATGCAGCAGACACCGGTTCGATCCCTGGTCAGGGAACTAAGATCCCACATGCCACAGGGCAACTTAGCCCACGTGCCACAGCTAGAGAGAAGCCTGCGTGCCACAAAAAAAAAACCCACATGCTGCAACTAAGACCCGACGCAGCCAAATAAATAATTAAAATAAATAAATATTTTTAAAAAAAACCTAAAGGAGATGAGGATGTATTGAGGAAGTGTTCCAGGCAAAGGCAACAGCAGGTACAAAGGCCCTGAGGTGGGAGCCGGTCTGGCATCCAAGGAACAGCAAGGAGGCCAGCTGGGCTGGAGCAGAGTGAGCCAGGGGCAGAGGGTGAATCAGCATTGCCACCCCAGGTGCTCCGAGTCTGAGGGGCTGTGTCTATGGGGGACTCTCAGGCCTGGGAGACTCCTTTCTCATGCTGGCAGCCCCAGTTCATTCAAACATTCCCCTGAGAGACACCTGGTCACCTCTGGATCTTCTGTGCTGGTGAATGTTTGTCCTAAAGTGTGATGCCCAGAACTGTGCTGGCGAGTGGCCTCAATGCCCTCCATCCTTGTCTTCAGGCCACCTGCCCTCTCAGCTGTGCTGCTTGCTCTCGACCACTCCTTCCTAGGAACTCTCTTTTCCCCCGGCCCTCCCGACGATGTCAACCCCTACCTACCTCTCTGACCATCTCTTCTAAGTCTCCCTCACTGCCTCTAAACAGGGAGGTTCCCAGGCTCTGTCCTCACCCGACTCTCTCTCTTAAAACTCTGGCTACCCCACACCCCACCAGGGCTTCTGCTCACATTTGTGCCCAGAGCCACGGTTCTTCTGCTCCTTGGACATTTGCCCCAAATGTCTCCAGAGTCTTGGACTCTGCCTATGTCCAGAGCTGGACTCACCACCCGCTGATCACCTCACTGTCCCCAGACCAGTCAGGCTGGCCTCTGGATGCCCTCTCCTGACAATGCTGACCATACTCCCTGCCCGCACCTTCCACACCTGCCCACCTGGGCAGGGACCAGCTCGGCCTGAGGGCTGACACCTCCCCAGCACCTAGTACAGCGCCTGACACACAGTGAGCGCTCAATAAATGAACTTTATCAAATGAGCGGGCAGTCTCACCCACTGCCTCTAGGTTCTGAACTTGCCCCCTCTCCCACGGACCCCTACCAGGCCCAGTGGGCCCACTCCCAGGGTCCCCAAGCTGGGAGTTAGGGAGTCCCCGTGAACCTGCCCTCAAAGCAATCCCAGAGCCCAGATGTGCCTCCTTGGCAGTTTCGAGCCCCAAGAGGCCACCAGCCCTTTACACTTGGCAACTAGAGACTCAGTGTTGTTCTTTGGGTTTCAGTGACTTCTGCTTTCTTGGGGACAGAGTGTAAATAGGCCAGGGAGACTCTTGGGGGGAGTGGCTTGAGCCGGAGGAGGAGGGAGAAGCAGACCAGGAGATGAAGGGCCCTGCCAGCACCCGAGGCGCTTTAGTGGCACATGTGAGTGCCGCCTCCTGCTGTGAGATCTGAGATGAGATCGTAAGCCTCATGAGCAAGGATTTCCTCTGCCTGTTCCTTTATGTCTGATACCCTAAAGCAGGAGCTCAACAGAGGGCGATCCCTTCACCCCACCCCTAGGTTGCCAGATAAAATACATGCTGCCCAGGTAAATTTGAGGTTCGGACAGAATAATTTTTCAGTGTGTCCCTATTCATTATGTCCTCTAGGACACACTTATACTAAAAAATTATTTGTTGTTTATCTGAAATGCAGATTCAAATTTAACTGGCTGTCCTCTCTTCTTCTCAGTTGAACCTGGCAACCCTCCCCCCAGGGGACAGTTGGTAATGTCAGGAGACATTGTGGGTTGTCACAGCTGCAGGGAGAAGGGTGCTACCAGCATTTAGTGGGCAGTGACCCGGCGTGCTGCTCAACATCCCACAGTGCACAGGACAGTCCCTCACAGCCCAGAATTATCCACACCAAAATGGCAGAACTGCCGAGGCTGAGAAACTGGCCCTCTGGGACCCAGAGCAGACAGCACTCTCCACCCCCTGCCCACATGCTTTCCTTCCCTCAGGCCATTAAGAGATGTGGAGAGAGACTCATGGACCTGCCACAGACGTTAACCAATGCCAAGTTATAAAGTTATGGGAAAAATAGAATACAAAATTGTGTACCTTCTCAACATAGCTCAAGGGTAAACTATGAGGAAAAAAATACAATGGAGGGAAAATGGCTAAAATGTCCAAGTGGTCACCTTAGGCAATCGAGATGTTTCTTCCTCTCTGTTTCATTTTTCTTTTCCCCCACGTTTCCTGAGAATATGTTTGTAACATATTTGTCACCTTTTATTTCTGGCCGCGCCGCACAGCTGGTGGGATTCCAAATTTTTTTTTTTTTTTTTTTTTTTTTTACTGAAGACTTTTTTGTTTTGTTTTTTGCTTGTTTGCTTTACCTCACATTCATGTAAGAACAGTTTTTCTTCCACTTTTACAGGTGAGGAAACTGAGATCTAAAAAATTACATGTTTTGCCTAATATCACAAAACTGATGAGACATGAGAGAATTAATTCAAGTTTTCTAATTCCTAGTTCAAGACATTATTTGCTATACCACATGGTTTATCATTTAAGCAAACAAATGTGCTTTTTTAAATTGAAGTATAGGTAACTTACAGTGTTGTATTAGTTTCTAGTGTACAGTAAAGTGTTTCAGTTTTATCTATCTATATTCTTTTTCATATTCTTTTCCATTCTAGTTTATTACAAGACATTGAATATAGTTCCTATGCTGTGCAGTAGGACCTTATTATCTATTTTAGATAATAGATATAGTATCTATATTTATATATAGTAGTTTATTTATTTATTTTTTAAACATCTTTATTGGAGTATAATTGCTTTACAATGGTGTGTTAGTTTCTGCTGTATAACAAAGTGAATCAGTTATACATATACATATATCCCCAAATCTCTTCCTTCTTGCGTCTCCCTCCCTCCCACCCTCCCTATCCCACCCCTCTAGGTGGTCACAAAGCACTGAGCTGATCTCCCTGTGCTATGCGGCTGCTTCCCACTAGCTATCTACACCTTACGTTTGGTAGTGTATATATGTCCATGCCACTCTCTCACTTTGTCCCAGCTTACCCTTCCCCTTCCCCATATCCTCAAGTCCATTCTCTAGTAGGTCTGTGTCTTTATCCCTGTTTTACACCTAGGTTCTTCATGACATTTTTTTTTCTTAAATTCCATATATATGTGTTAGCATACGGTATTTGTCTTTCTCTTTCTGACTTACTTCCCTCTGTATGACAGACTCTAGGTCCATCCACCTCACTGCAAATAACTCAATTTCGTTTCTTTTTATGGCTGAGTAATATTCCATTGTATATATGTGCCACATCTTCTTTATCCATCATCTGTCGATGGACACTTAGGTTGCTTCCATGTCCTGGCTATTGTAAATAGAGCTGCAATGAACATTGTGGTATATGACTCTTATGGTTTTCTCCGGGTATATGCACAGTAGTGGGATTGCTGGGTCGTATGGTAATCCTATTTTTAGTTTTTTAAGGAACCTCCATACTGTTCTCCATAGTGGCTGTATCAATTTACATTCCCACCAGCAGTGCAAGAGGGTTCCCTTTTCTCCACACCCTCTCCAGCGTTTATTGTTTGTAGATTTTTTTGATGATGGCCAGGCCATTCTGACTGGTGGGAGGTGATACCTCATTGTAGTTTTGATTTGCATTTCTCTAATGATTAGTGATGTTGAGCATCCTTTCACGTGTTTGTTGGCAATCTGTATATCTTCTTTGGAGAAATGTCTATTTAGATCTTCTGCCCATTTTTGGATTGGGTTGCCAAAATATTTTTAAATTTTTTAAAATAAATTTATTTATTTTATTTATTAAATTTTTGGCTGCATTGGGTCTTTGTTGCTGCGTGTGGGCTTCCTCTAGTTGCGTTGAGCGGGGGCTACTCTTCATTGAGGTGTGCAGGCTTCTCATTGCAGTGGCTTCTCTTGTTGTGGAGCATGGGCTCTAGATGCACAGACTCAGTAGTTGTGGCTCGTGGGCTCTAGAGCGCAGGCTCAGTAGCTGTGTTGCATGGGCTTAGTTGCTCCACAGCATGTGGGATCTTCCCGGACCAAGGATCGAACCCGTGTCCCCTGCTTTGGCAGGCAGATTCTTAACCATTCTGCCACCAGGGAAGTCCCTCAAAATATTTTTAACTTTTAAACCTTATAATTAATTATACAACTAATGCATGAATACATTCTCCTTGGATTAAAAAAAAAGTTGGAAACAGTACAGTGAGGCCTGTCTCCTCCAACCAGCATCTCTAGTCTGGCCTCAGCGCCCCGCAGAGGTGACGGCTGCCAAGAGCTGACGTTGAGCTAGGGTAGGGACACAGCTCTACCTCTGGCTTTGAACTGACCTGGAAAATGGGGTCGTGCCAGCATAGGGCAAATACTAGATAAAGCCAAGTTGTTTTAAAGTTAGCTGTAGCAGGACTTCCCTGGGTGGTGCAATGGTTAAGACTCCGTGCTCCCAATGCAGGGGGTCTGGGTTCGATCCCTAGTCAGGGAACTAGATCCCACATGCATGCCACAACTAAGACTTCGCATGCTGCAACTAAGGAGCCTATGTGCCGCAACTAAGACCCAGTGCAACCAAAATAAATAAATAAATATGTTTTAAAAATAATAAAGTTAGCTGTATCATCTTACTCTGCCACCAACAAGGTGTTACAGGACCGGCATGAGCCAACACTTGACACCAGACTTGAAAATGCTGGCCAATCTGACGGATGAAAAGTATAACCACCTTGTTTTAATTTGCATGTCCCTTACTACAACTGTTTTTTTCCCAGCTTTACTGAGATATAATTGAAATATGATGTTGTGTAAGTTTAAGGTATTCCACATGATGATGTGGCAACTGTATATATTGCAAAATGATTACCACGATAAGATTAGTTAACACATCACCCCTCACGTAGTTAACTTTTACGTGTGTGTGTGTTGAGAACTTGTAAGATCTACTTTCTTAGCAACTTTCAAGTATACAATACATAATTGTTAACTATAGTCACCATGCTATACATTACCCCCCCTGCCCTTCTTTATCTTCTAACTGGAAGTTTGTACCCTCTGACCAACCTCTCCCCATTTCTCCCCATTTCTCCCCCCCCCCAGCTTCTGGCAGCCACCTTTCTGTGAGTTTGGGGTTTTGTTTCATAGATTTCACATATAAGTAAGATGACACAGAATTGGTCTTTCTCTGTTTGGCTTATTTCACTTAGCATAATGCCCTCAAAGTTCATTTATGTTGTCACAAATGGCAGAATTTCCTTCTTTTTTTATGACTGAATAATTTATATATATATACATATCTTCTTTATCCATTCATCCATCGATAGACACTGAGGTTATTTCTTTATCTTGGCTTGTAAATAATGCTGCAATGAACCTGGGCATACGGATATCGCTTTGAGAGAGTGTTTTCCTTTCCTTCAGATATATACCCAGAAGTGGATTGCTGAATCGTATGGTAGTTCTATTTTTAATTATTTGAGAAACCTCCAAACTGTTTTCCGGAGTGGCTGTACCAATTTACATTCCCACCAGCTTTACACAAGCCTTCCCTTTTCTCCACATCCTCCCTAACACTCGTTAATTGTTGTCTTTTTGGTGATAGCCATTTGACAGGTGTGCGGTGATATCTCATTGTGGTTTTGATCTGCATTTCCCTAATGATTAGTGATGTTGAGCATATTTCCATATATCTGTTTGCCATTTGTATATCATTTTTGGAAAAATGTTATGACTGAGATTGAATATCTTCAGGTGTTCACTTTTTTCATTTATTTGTTTATTTATTTTTAGTTTTGGTTGTGTTGGGTCTTCGTTGCTGCACGCGGGCTTTCTTTAGTTGTGCTGCGGGGCATGGGTTTCTCATTGTGGTGGCTTCTCTTGTTGCGGAGCACAAGCTCTAGGCACACAGGCTTCAGTAGTTGTGGCACATGGGCTCAGTAGTTGTGGCTTGTGGGCTCTAGAACGCAGGCTCAGTAGTTGTGGCACACGGGCTTAGTTGCTCCGCGGCATGTGGGATCTTCCCGGACCAGGGCTTGAACCCGTGTCCCTTGCATTGGCAGGCAGATTCTTAACCACTGTGCCACCAGAGAAGCCCCAGGTGTTCACTTTTATTTTTAGTTAAAATTTTAATTGATATACATGCATATCATACAACATTCAAAAAGGGTAGTCAGTGAAAAGTCAGCTTCCTACCCACGTGTGAAGCCCAGCTCTGCAGCCCCCTAGTTTCTGGCACTTCCTTCCAGAGATATTCAATCCACATATAAGTACTTACACATATAGCCTTTCTTTTTAGTTTTTATACAAATTGTAACATTTTCCACGCTCTTCTGCACTTTGCTCTTTTTTTTTGGAAAGTGGTTCCTCCCACTGTACATAGAGCCATGTCATTCTTGTTCGTGATTTCATCATACCCCATCTGATGGATATATTACAATTTGTTTAAACAGTTTCCTAATGTTTGACAGTTTGGTGGCTCCCAACCTTTTCTTACAATGACTTTCTTGTGCACATATAATTTCTCACATATAATTTCTCACATATGTATATAATTCCCTAGAAATGCAATTGCTGGGTCAAAGGGCAAGTGTATTTAATGAGTTTCAGGTTGTAACCAAATTGCCTTCCATATCAATTTACTGATTATGCCATTTTATGGTTGTAAGGAAACTAACTTACATTTTAATTCAGAGAAAAATATAGCACAGTCATTATCTTTGATGATAAGAAGCCAGGATTTATAAAACATCTACTATGTGTCAGGAACTTTACACATAGGGCCAAAAGCACTCATGACACCTTTGAGGCACAGCAAATTAAGCTTTTTGTTTAAGGCACCCACAAAGTAGGTTCCAGAGCCAGAAATCAAACCTATCCAGCTCCCTACCCTGGGCCTGGGCCTGGGCCTTGTCACCAGGAAGGAGGCTGACACGCTGGTATGAGGAACTAGATTCCAGCATAACTCATGGCGATGTCACATGACAGGTGACTGGCGGTCCGACCCAAGCACCTCTGGGAACACAGGCCGGGGTGGGGCTGGGCTGGGGGAAAGAGCTTCACACAAGGCCTAAGGGTTGAAGGAATAGATTTTGCTGGTGAAAAGTAGAAAAGGGTGGCCCATGCTGACTCTGGAGCCAGGCTGTCTGGATTTGAATCTAACTTCTGCCACCTCCTACTTGTGTGACCTGTCTCCTCATCTGTAAAATATAGACTCTAATTCATGAAGTTGTTGTGGAAATTCAATGCATTAGAGCACGTTAAAAAAAAAAAAAAACCCACGTGGCACTTTGCAAGTATTCAATAAGCATTAGCCATTTATTAGCAAATAACTAAATTATTTTTAAAGGTATTTTAATTGGTAAACTTTTTCTTTATGTTATTTAAAAATTGTAGTTGGCAGACTGATAATGATGGGATCCATTTGGCTGGTGACAGGAGGTGCTGTCATAACAGCCCAATCCACAGGCACCACAGACAAAGGTTTAATCAGAGCAAATTCAGGTCCAACACAGCAGCTGGCAGTTCTCAACAGTTTATGTATTTTGCCAAATAATAATTGTTTAAAAGGGTTAACATGCAGTTATGCAAAAGTTGATTTTTAAGAGTTAATATTTATTTAGCTCTTCCTATGTGCCAAGCACTAAGTATCTCATTTAATCCTGACAACATGCTTATTGGATAAGGACTATTATTACCCCTATTTTACAGATAAGGAAACTGAGGCACAGAGACAGCTTTAAGCCATTTGCCCAAGGCCACTACAGCTGGGATCCACACCAGGCTTGGTGATAGCAGAGCCTGCCCTCACCTCTCTGAGGGTCTGCCTCTCTCAGTGGGAAACTGAATGTACAATCCAATCGTTGCTATTATCATCTTCCCAATCATTGAAGGTAAGCTATCTAAACTCTCGAACCTCTTCAAGACTGACCATCTCTGGTCGCAGAGGAGAGCAGAAGGGACACTAGGAGCCATGAAAATTTCCTAATCTGGGGCCTGACACGCTGAGCTGCATTTCAGTAAGCAGCTCTATGTAGCAAGGAGGGGCCTGAGAGATGAGCAGAGAGGTAGCAGCGCCCCGGCAGAAACCTGTACGGGAGGTGTTTTGGGGGAGGGGTTGGGGGTGTAGGTCAAGACTGTAGGCTGGGCCCTGACCTTTTCCCTAGGATGCTACTGGAATCCTCATAAGGCCTTTGTCCTGCAGGAGGTACTTACCTGGAAGAAATTAAATATCTATAGTCACGAGTGGCTACTGAACCCTTGAAACATGGCTAGTCCAAACTGAGAAGTGCTGTAGTGAATAGAAAATACACACCAGTTTTCAAAGACTTAATACCAAAATTTTTTAAAGTAAGCTATCGCAATAATTTTTATATTAATTTATATATTAATATATTATTATATTAAATTAATTAGATTAATTTTTATATTAATGTTGAAATGATAACATTTTGGATATATGTGGGTAAATTTTAAAATGTTAAAATTAATGTCACCTGTTCTTTTTTTCTTGTATAAAGTGGCTACTAGAAAACTTGAAATTACATAAGTGGCTCATGTTGTTATTTCTGTTGGACACCGCTGGTCCATAACCTTCCTCCAGGCACCTGCCTCCCTTGCCCTTCAGGAGAAGCTGTGGGATAGGCGGTCAGTTCCCCCACCGCCGCCCCCCTCTCCCCACGCCCCAGGCCCGCAAGGCTTTTTCGTTTGGCTTCTCTCGACATCAGGGACGCGGTTGGCTTTCCCGTGACCGGTGCGGGCTCGTTGTGCTCTGCCGCCCTCTAGCGGTCCCTCTTCCAAGCTGTCCTGCTCTTGATCAGCCATCCCATCTTCGCGATGGGACTGTACTGGACTAGGTATCCTGAAACACTTTGTGGTCCCAAAACATTTATTTCACTCATCTAGTGTCCTGTTTTGACTGTAGTTAATTCAAAGTCTCTTTAAGGAAAGAATTTAAGAATCATTCTGGTCCCTGGTTACTTTCTTCTCAATAGGTCTCATTACAATTAAAATGAAGACATCTTCAACTTCTCTTAACTTCTCTCCAATTGTGGCTTCTTATTAGTGGAAAATTATCAGTAACGTCTGGAAAATGAGGTTGCCTAATCCTTTAAATTCCTGGATATTCATAAGGAATTTTATTTAGGGGGATAGGTTTTTGGTCTTAGAAGACACTTTCCTTTTGTTGGTAAAATGGGTCATAGTGTGATAAATAGGTGAAACTGCATGGTGAGGATTATCAGGCAATAAAGTTTATAAAGCACTTAGAGCAGTGCCTGGTACATTATAAGCTCTGATATATGTAATTATTAGTGTGTGAAATTCCCTGTTGTTTACATAAGCAGCAATCTTTTAAGAGTGTTGTCGTTAGAAGCACTTGTGCCCCTGCATGCTAGGACCCTGGTTCAGACTCTTCTTGAACAAACAAAGGGCAATGGAAAGGAACTGAATTTCAACGGGTCACCGAGCTAGAAGAACACCCAGCTGGTTTGGGATCTTCCTGGAAAATCACTCAGCTGAGCCAAACCCGAGTTAACTCAGAGTGAATGGCAGACAGGTCATGGATCCACTTCACAGGGAACTCTGGATTTTCCAGGGTACATGAAGATATTCCCAGGGCTGTGCGGAATGGAAATATAAGTTCAAGGAGAAAATGAAACAATATATAACGTGCAACTGGTCAAGAAAAACTTGTTGCCTACCTTTAAAGTGGATAATTGTGGGTTCAAATCACTGTGGCATTTATATTCCTATGATACATTTAAAAGAATGACTAACTGCTTTATCTCAAAGAGTTGACATTACGATAATACTGGAAAGAATAGTCTTTTCAAGTTTGTTTAAACTAAGGGTGAAAAGTTCTACCTATGTTAAAGTTCTACGTAACTTAGAATGTACAAAAGAAAACTGTACCCTTTAAATTCTTGTAGAGAGAATGTGAGCACAAACATTTGAAGATCGGGGCTCTGGGCTGTATACCCAGGAGTGGAATTGCTGGGGTCTGGGGATGCACCACCAACATTCCTCAGGATACCAAACTTTCCAAGGCAGCTGTGCTAATTTACATTCCCCCCAGCAGTGGAGGTGAGTTCCACTGCTCCCCAGTGCTTGTTGACCATGTGGAGGTCTGCAACATTCACAGGGTAAACGTGGCCATGACTCTCTGGGGACGCACAAGGCTAAGCAGAGGTTACTTGGAGCCTGAACCCCTTCTGAATCTTCTGAGCCTGTGGAATCAGGGTCTGGAGGACAAGATTAGATGATTCTAATGGCTTCTCTACAAAAACCCAAAGCACTCACTGTTAAGAAAGAGGCAGCGAGCCCCCCCACCCCCTGTCATACCCGTGTTGGCCGCATGCCGGCCCCTGGCTCTTGTCCTCTCCCTTTGTCTCCGAGCTGACCAGCCGCCCCTTCACACGACCTGGCTCTGGGTAGGAAGCTAGGCAGTTGGTAGCCCTGGCTTGTTATCATCTTGTTCCTGTTCTCCAGTCACCTGAATGGAGTCATGGTAAATTCAGTCCTGATGTGTGGACTCCGCTAGTCAAATTCTGCTAAGCCAGCCTCCTGACTCTTGTTTCTGCGGAGGACTCTCACCTCCCCAGCTATATTTTGTCCCACATTCTCAGGCCTTTGCATGGGGTTAGCCAAAGATGCCCACTTGGCCAGTGGACCAGCTGAAGGGGTGGGGAGCGTCTTCGGGGAGAGCAGCAGTCCCGCCCCTTTCTGGGAAAGAGGTTGAACAAGGCACTGTAGTTGCCAGTTGTGAACGCCAGAGGGCGACATATGCAGAGCTTCGGGAGAGCCGGTTTAGGAAAGGGGGAATTTCATGTTCTAAAATCAAACTGGACAAACTTACTCTTTCTGGGTACTGCATCTGTGTTCCCCGTCCTTGAGCTGGGCTTGGTAACACCCACTCAGGAAAGGTCCAGCTGGTCTTTTTTACCTGCCTGCCTACCCCTTGCCCTCTCCCTCCTAGCCCTTACTGGCCCTGGGCAGGTCCCTGTTACAGCTGTCGTCAGGCCGCATCTCCCCAGACCAGAGGCTGATCTCAAACCCCTGCAAAAAGCCTGATGAGCTGGGACCTCCTTGGCCTTTTTCTCTCCCTTGGCCATGTCTTTCTGCTTCTGCAACCTGACCTCTTATCCAATTTTCCCCACATCTTTCTTGAAAGAAAGATTTCTCTGCCCTACATAGCAAATAGGGCCTGGTATGTGTGAAAGGTACTGGTGTGTTACGGCCTTCTGCAAAGAGCAGAGGTGTGGGCCCATGTGTTAGTGTTGGCAAGGTGACACCCTAACCAAAACATTGAAGATTAGCATAAACCTAAATGCCAAGTTGTTTATTTGCCTTAAAAGCAGTGATAATCTGTCCCCCTTAATGAACACTTTCCACATGCTAGGCACTATGATGAATGCTTTAAAGACACCGTTTAGGGACTTCCCTGGTGGCGCAGTGGTTCAGAATCCGCCTGCCAATGCAGGGGACACGGGTTTGAGCCCTGGTCCGGGAAGATCCCACATGCCGCAGAGCAACTAAGCCCGTGCACCACAAATACTGAGCCTGCGCTCTAGAGCCCACGAGCCACAACTACTGAGCCCGTGTGCCACAACTATAGCTCACGTGCCTAGAGCCTGTGCTCCGCAACAAAGAAAAGCCACCGCAATGAGAAGCCCGTGCACTGCAACGAAGAGTAGCCCTCACTCACCGCAGCTAGAGAAAGCCCGAGCACAGCAACGAAGACCCATGCAGCCAATAAATTAATTAATTAATTAATTATAAAAAATAAAATAAAAATATAAAGACACCATTTAATTCAATCATAGAAATCCTATGAGGTTAATGATCATTTCTCCACTTTCCAGATGAAGAATCTGAGACTCAGAAACGTTAAGTGACTTGCTTGAGATCACAAAGCTTGTAAGCGGTAGCACTGGGATATGAAACAGATTGAGCTGGCTTCATTATTTCCCCACTGCCCCACCTCTGACAAGCTGTCTACTCCCTCGGCACCCTCCTGGTAGGACACCAGAATCCTTCATGGCACCCGTGCATTGCGATGACCCCATCTGTGTGACATTACAGGTGCACACCATTCATCACAGCGCATCTCACTGCCTGGAAAGACATCTGGAAACATGTATCCCGAAATGTTTACACTGCTTAACAAGAAGAGTGCTGTTTTTATTTGCTTCTCTATCTTTTCAATGCTTTTTATGAATGTATTTTATTTTTTGAATAGGAAAACTATTTTCATAATGGTGGGGGCAGGGGGAGTCCTTCTTTTGCTCCCATTCCTTCTGCCTGATGTGTCTGTCTGTCTGGCAACCACTTGAGTATCCTGTGAGCCTCAGTTCAAGGACTGGAGCTCTGTGACATCTTTTCCAACACCCTGCCCTCCTCAGTGCCCTATTGTCCCTATTTTGATACCTATGATGCTTATCACACTTATTTACTTGTCTGTATCCCCAGCCCCCAGCCCCAGCTCTGAGTTCCTGGAGGGCAGGAGCAGTGTCAGATTCATCAATGTCCCCAGGACCTGACATAGGCAGTGGTTCCAAGTAATAGTAACTAATGCTAATTGAACACTTACTGAAACGGAGCAGCAGCCTATGGTCCTGGCCCCCCATGTCCTCAGCCTGCCTTTTGTCTGTGGAAAAACTTTAGCCAAAGAATAAGTTTAATCAGAGAAGTGAGGAAATGCAGAAACAAAGGAAAGCAGTCCAACAAGACTAAATAATAATAGTTCAGTCATTAAGCATAGTCCTTTAGTTCCTCTTCAAGGGCTATAGTTAGCATTCTTAGCCATATCCTGTGAGCTGTCTTAGAGATACTGAAAGCCCCACCAGGTGGAAGAAGTTAACTACGTGACGACCAGACTATATCCATGACATAAACTGCCACAATTCTGAGACTTGGCCTCAGAGAAATGGGAACAAACCGACCCTGGAACTAAAGACTAACTGTACTTAAAACAATCAAGATGACACTGATCAGACCACTGCATGACTAATTTCAAGATGACTTTCAGAGCTGACTGTGCTGTTTCTGAATGTAGCCCCCTCCCTCTGTCTATAAAAGCTCTTGCCCACTGATGGTCAGTGGTGGGGAGTCGGCCTTCGGATGGGAGTCCCCCCTCCCCCCCCCCCGTAAGATTGCCAGCCTCCAAAATAAAGCAAACTTTCATTTCCACCAACTTTGCCTCCTTATTGGCTTTTGAGCAGTGCAAGCAGCTGGGCCTCCACTTTCGGTAACATGTTCCAGGTGCTTTACTATGTGTTAAGCACTTTCCCTGTATTAATTAATTTAATCTCACCACCACTCTATGGGGTGGGTTAATTATTATTTCCATCTCATTTCACAGATGAGGAAAATTATGCAGAGATCACTTGACCAAGGTCACATAGCTAGCAAACAGTCAGACCAGGGATGTGAACCCAGGCCATCTGGCTCAAGTCTGTGAACTTAAGCACTATGCCACACTGAATAGATGCTTAGAAAACTTTTGCTGAACGAAAAACCCAGAGCTTCTCTAAAATATCATTCAAACTGAAGGATGTTTTGGCTGGTCCCAAAGGCAGGGATTTAAATCCATATCCCAGGCCACTGTGTGGATCCAGTGACACACAGGAAGTTTGCTCAGAAGAACCTGAACAAGGTTAAATGGTTGTTCTCACTGAGTTTGGCTCTATTCATTTGTTGGACTTTGTTGGACCTCAGTTTATAGAAGAAAAAGGGCTTGTGTATATGGAAGAGGGGGCTGTGACAGTCTCACTTTCCTGGCTCCAGGAACAATACTGAATTCTGCCTGAGGGGCCTCGTCCACCCTAGCTCCAGTCTAGAGCTGATCTGAGCCAGGGTGGGATCCCAGGGATCCACCAAGCATGAAACAGTTCTGAGTTTCCCAGCGCCCCAGGCAAACAGGTAAACAAGATTGGTATGTAACACTCCACTGTAATCTTCTGTTCATTAAGTCTGTGAACAGTTACTAAGTGCCTACTCTCTGCCAATCACTGTGCCTAACCTCATGGAAACAGAGAAGTAAGACATCATTGATTTCTGTGGTTGAAAGGATTACAGTAGCACTATTAAAGGGAAATATAAGAGCCATTAGTGGAAGCCATATATGTGACCAAATTTTCTAGTAGCCACATAAAAAAAAAAAGCAGAAGAAACAGGTGAGCTTAACTATAATAGCATATTTTATTTAACTCAACATATCTAAACTGTTATTGTTTCACCATGTAACCAATATGAAAATCGTTGAGGTTTTTTTTTTTATACTTTGAAATCTGGAGTGTATTTTACACTTATGGCCCTTTTCCACTCAGACCAGCCACATTTCAAGTGTTCAGCAGCCCTGCGAGGCCAGTGGCTGCCGTATGGGACAGTACAGATTTACAGTCTGATTAAGAGAATAAACTCTTCTTTATCCTGAGCTTCCAGAAGAAAGGATTATGGGATTTGGTGTTGGAGGCTGGGACATTCACATTGTTTCACAAGTGGCCACGTGATCAGAAATCCTATCTGTATGCGGCCCTTGAATATTTTTCCATTTTTATTCATTTTAAATTTCACAAGTGGGACTTCCCTGGTGGTCCAGTGGTTAAGACTCCGCGCTCCCAATGCAGGGGGTACGGGTTCGATCCCTGGTCGGGGAAGGTACTGCATGACGTGTGGCATGGCCAAAAAATAAAAAAATAAATTTCACAAGTGATACATGAAAATATTTTATTATAAGAAAAGTCAAGCAATAAAGTAAATTGCCCCTAAAGCTCCCCCAATACTACTGCAATTCCCCAAGTAAGCTTAGTTATCTATCGGTTGGGTATAGATCCTCCTATGAGTTTATATGCATATCCATTTTAGTTTATTGTACATAAATATTAAACAGTCCATATTGTTCTGAAAATAAGTTTGGTCACAGTGATATTTCTTGGTGCTCTTTTCTTGGTGCTCTTTTAATCACTACATAATATTCCATAACCATTTCCCTACTGTAGGGCTTTCAGGTTGTTTTTAATTTATGTTTTCATTGTTACTAATAGTAGCATAATAAAAATTCTTGCACCACTTTCATTTACATTTGTGTGTTTTTCTGGAGTAGATAAAAACAAACATATTTGCTGGGCCAAAGGGAATTGTCTTAAGTTAGAGTAGGTACCATTAAGCTGCCTTCCCAAAGGAAGCCCAGTTTACACCCCACCTACAGGGTGAGGATGCTCTCTTTCTCACACCCTTCTGTACACTGGATCTTATTTTTATCGGAAGTAGGGGTAACAGAAGTGTGAGTCTTTTAGCAATGATACAAGACAATAAACTTTTTAAATTCTTGGGGAATTTCCTGGCAATCCAGTGGTTAGGACTCAGTGCTTCCACTGCCATGGGCCTAGGTTCGATCCCTGGTTGGGGAACTAAGATCCCACAAGCCATGCAGCGAGGCCAATAAATTAATTAATTAATTAATTAAAGTTCTTTAAAATTTTATTCTATAGTATTGTTCTCTTGATATCCACAGACTCAATTCAACGCCCAGAGTGAGTCACTGATGAATTTTAATCAAATCATTGAGAATGTGATGGCATCATCATATCTCACTTGGAAGCGTTATTATCTAAAGGAAGTGATGACCAAATGTAGTCGATATTATCCTAAAACAATAATCTCTTAAGAGGTGCTCTAGTGCAGGGGTCCCCAACCCCTGGACCGGTATCAGTGTGCAGCCTGTTGAACTGGGCCGCACAGCAGGAGTTGGGCAGCGGACGAGCGAAGCTTCATCTGTCACACCCCACCGCTCGCATTACTGCCTGAACCATTCCCCCCCGCACCCTGTCCATGGAAAAATTGTCTTCCATAAAACTGGTCCCTGGTGCCAAAAAGGTTGGGGACCACTTCGTCTAGTGGAGACTGATGTACCTACCCTCTCTCTGTCAATCCAGTTTTCCCTCTAGGACTGGCACAGATCCCTGGTTCTTCGGTTGAACACTGGAAAAAGTTGTTGGCTTATTCAGAGGTCTTGTAGGAAAAAAACATAAACCGCTGAACACTCAGCCCAGCTAGATGCTCACCCCATGAGAGGTCCTCGGGAAGCAAGACCTACAGAGCCTGGTTAAGCAGAAGGGCTCCTCTGTCCTCCCACCTCACTGAGCAGGGAGGCAGACACACCCACCTTCACTCACTCAATTTATTTATTTATTTATTTTTAAATTTATTTATTTATGGCTGCACTGGGTCTTCATTACTGCGAGCGCGGGCTGTCTCTAGTTGCGGCGAGTGGGGGCTACTCTTCGTTGTGGTGTGCAGGCTTCTCATTGCGGTGGCTTCTCTTTGCTGTGGAGCACGGGCTCTAGGCACACAGGCTTCAGTAGTTGTGGCACACGGGCTCAATAGTTGTGGCTGGCGGGCTCAGTAGTTGTGGCTGGTGGGCTCTAGAGTGCAGGCTCAGTAGTTGTGGCCCACGGGCTTAGTCGCTCTGCGGCATGTGGGATCCTCCCGGACCAGGGCTCGAACCTATGTCCCCTGCATTGGCAGGCGAATTCTTAACCACTGCACCACCAGGGAAGTCCCTTGGCTCACTCAATTTAAATTCTCTCTTCTTTTTTTGCCAAGCTCCTCTAGTTGGATCCGCATGTGTTAAATGCTTTCTATGAGATTCCACTGTGCTGGTCTTCAAGTGACTAAACTGTACTCCAAAACTGTGGGCTATATTCATTCAACCAGGCAAGTCTCACCTTTGACTTTTAGGAATTTCAGGACAGGACCTGGGTGGTACTCACAGACATGTCGCCCTCTCTTCATAGTTCCAGGTACGCTCCTGTGGCATGAAGGGCCAAATTGAGTAAACCTTGTTTACATTTTGGATATCCAGGAAGGGATTAAGTCATTCTCGCAGTCCCAACTTTTTTTTTTGGCCACACTGCGAAGCTTGCGGGATCTTAGTTCCCCCACCAGGGATTGAACCTGCGCCCCCTGCAGTGGAAGCGAGGAGTCTTAACCACTGGACTGGCAGGGAAGTCCCAAAGTCAGATATCTTCCGCCCTCCGCCACCCCGCCATGCCGAACAGCTGACCAGGGATTGAACCCTGGGCCCTTGACAGAAAGCACAGGGTCCTAACCACTGGACCACCAGGGAATTCCCTCACGGTCCCAACTTTTAATTAGAATTCAGTGTAGGGACTTACCTGGTGGTCCAGTGGCTAAGACTCTGAGTTCCCAATGCAGGGGGCCTGGGTTCGATCCCTGGCCAGGGAACTAGATCCCACATGCCGCAGCTAAGAGTTCGCATGCCGCAACTAAAGACACTGCATGCTGCAACAAAGATCCTGCACACGGCAACGAAGATGCAGTGTGCCGCAATGAAGACCCAGTGCAGCCAAATAAATAAATATTCTTTTCAAAAAAAGAATTCAGGACTTCCCCAGTGGCACAGTGGTTAAGAATCCGCCTGCCAGAGGGGTGGGGTAGGGAGCGTGGGAGGGAGACGCAAGAGGGAGGATATATGGGGATGTATGTATAGCTGATTCACTTTGTTATAAAGCAGAAACTAGCACACCATTGTAAAGCAATTGTACTCCAATAAAGATGTTTAAAAAAAAAAAAAGAATCTGCCTGCCAATGCAGGGGACACGGGTTCAAGCCCTGGTCTGGGAAGATCCCACATGCCGTGGAGCAACTAAGCCCATGCGCCACAACTACTGAGCCCATGAGCCACAACTACTGAGCCCACGTGCCTAGAGTCTGTGCTCCGCAATAAGAGAAGCCACCATAATGAGAAGCCCACACACCACAATGAAGAGTAGACTCTGCTCACCTCAACTAGAGAAAGCCCTCACACAACAAAGACCCAACACAGCCAAAAAAAAAAAAAATTAAAAAAAAAGAATTCAGTGTATTGTGACTACTATTATTTTTACAGCGTTATTTTGAGTAATATAATGTCTTCTTAATAATAGTTAGATAAAGTGAAAGGCATTATGATAAAGGTAAAGGTTTCCTTCATGGGCTTTCTCCTGGGACCAGAGGACAATACCCAGGCAGGCATACTCTTGTGTCATTGGGGAAGGGCAGCAGACGAGCTACTGTGGAGACTCCAGAGGTGACGTTTACCTGAAAGAACTTGCCATTGTCTGATCCTTAGCTGTGAGTCTCTGCAACTTGGTTTTGTGGGCAACCCAGTAAGCCATGGCACTTGTAAGCAAATTCATATGAACCACACAACCAAAAACTGATCTAGAATTCATGCACTGATTTGCTTGATAATCAAACTTTGATTGACACTGGGCCTGAGCCAGGCCATATGCTAGACTCTGGATGTAATGAACAAAACAGGCTTGGTCTCAGCTCTTATGGAGCTTACAGTCTAGTGGGAGAAATATATTGACAGGCCATTCCAACCCAGTGAGATGAGTGTTATAGTTATGGGAGTAACTAGGAGAGGCCCAATCCTAGAGGAAGTGACAGAGGGAGATGACACATGGAGAAAAAAGCTTGTTCCTGATTTCCTTACCTCAGTGAGCGTTGTCACTAAGCATCCACCCCTGGTGTCATTCTCAATTTCCCCCTCAACCTCAATCCATCACCAAGGTACATCAGGTCCACAGAATGTCTTTTTGGTTCATGCAATTCTTTCCATCTTCCCTGGTCCCTCTGTACAGCTCCCCCCAGAACTCTGTTAATTCCATGATTATAGGACAGAGCTCAGCATCAGAGTTGTTTCAGCGCTGGGGAAAAGCTCAAATGGCTTCTAGGACCAGACAATAAGTGAGTGAAGCTGCCAGAGACCTTGGCACATTGAAAAACGCTTTTCCATATAACAGGGAAGGAGAGTGCTGCTATGAGGAAATGTGGGCCCGGTATTTTGCTAGACTTTTCTATATTTTTAAGAAAACCTAGAATAGTTTTATAGAGAAATCTGATTTTTAAATGGAGGCAAACTATTCAGGTTTAAAATAAAACTGTTCATCACAAGGAAAAATTTTTTCTTTCTTTTTTTTGTATCTCTATGAGATGATGGATGTTAGCTGAACCTTTTGTGGTAATCATTTCTTGATTACCACAAGCCACTTCATGGTGTATGTAAATCCAGCCATTATGTTGTATGCCTTAAACTTATACATTGATGTATGTCAAGTATTTCTCAATAAAGCTGGAAAAAAAACTGTTGGTGAAGTGTTAAGGAGTGAAGTGTGCTGATGTCTGCAAGTAGCTTTGAAATGCATCAAAAGATGCATCGTTGTGTGGATAGAGGGATGGATAAATATATGATAAAGCAAATATAGCAAAAATGTTAATTGCAGCACCTAGGTGATGAATATATGGGTGTGCACTGTACAGTCCTTCCAACTTTTCTGTACACTTGAAATTTTTTGTAATAAAATGTGAGGGGAAATTTTTTTAATTGAAAAAGAATTGTGAGCCACTATTGTGACTTCTGTTACAAGTTGTAACAGACTATGAAAGTGAGGTAGAGGTAAATGGGTTAATAATATAAAGGGAATTAAACAGTCCTTAGGGGGGGAAAAAACAGTCCTTAGAATATTTAATACATATTAGATACTATTATTATTATCATTTGGAACAGAGGAAATGGACACAGATTGGAAGAGATAGGCGCCTCAATGAATTTCATTGAGGGCTTTCAGCCAATTTTCATTACAGCGTAAAGTGTAGGGACCAGGGTTCCATGCATTTGTTGTGTGAGCTTATACCTGTAATTTCCATCTCTGCGCCGGACGTTGCTCGTTTTTAAACTGATGAGAATTGGACTCTCAACTCCCTTGTAGTTTTTAAGTTCCGATTGATCTGATCCTGTTTCTTCCTATAGGTATCTACATTACTCTTCTCTTTCCTTTTACCTCCTTCCTAAAGTAAAAACTACATTTCCCATGAGCGCCTACAGGCGTCGACGTCGCGCAGTTCTTTGTCGTCGAACCGCGCCCTTTATCCGCACTTCCTCCCACTAACCCCTCCTTTTCCTTTCGGCGGTGCGTGGGGGAAGATGGCGGTGCAGATATCCAAGAAGAGGAAGGTGAGACACACCGGGGCCCGGTTGCAGGGAACTTTGGAGCCGCGCGGGTCAGGAGTTTCTCTGGGTGCCGTCGCGAGCCCCGCGGCTCCCTGCCATGCCTCGGGCAGTGGCTGGGCCGCGTGGCATTCCCGTGGGCCGCGGATGGCGGTTGATAGAGCGCAGGCCCGAGCCAGGCGAGCGCAGTATGGTGGGGATGGGAGAGAGAGATTTCTGCCGGTTCTGGGCGGAGAGCAGAGATGAGCACCGGGGACCCCTCCTCCCCCGGAGAAGGCGCTTGTGAGCATTTCTTGGTCAATCAATAAAATTAGTGAACGTGTGGTGTTTTGAGGGCATGAGCCATTTCCCTCATCTTAACTGTGGCTTTGGGAAAGGGCTGTAGCAGTGTATTCTTCCTGTCTTCTTACTAGTCCTGTCGGGGTGCAGCCTTCTGACCCCAAAGACCTCAGTCGGGAAGGTTACTGACAATTTCTTGTTCCAGCTGGGGCCAAGGAAAAGTTCTGGGGAAATGGAGGGGGGACCTGGGGAAGACGCTTCCTTGAGTTTAATTCTTTGCTTTTCCATGGGAGAGAAGTGTGTAAAGTGCATTTGGTTTTAGACAATTTGCCATTTTGTGTACGCATAACATCTATGTTAAGGTGAAATCCACACGCTTTTGTGAGTTAGGATTTGCCGACTTTGTGAAACACCTGGGAATAATTAAGGCAATAATTAAGGTGGCTGGGATTCTCATGGGCCCAGTTGTGTCTACAGGTGAGACTGCTTAACTAAAGTCACTATCTGCTCTTTTTGCTGGTTGCAAACATAGTGTTCCTGCTGTGCTGAATTAGTTCTAAATGTGCCATTTAAGAGCAGTTCTTTGTTTAGCATGTGTACATATAAATGACAGTTTTAAAACCCTTCAGTGAAGAGAAGATGACGAGTCTGACTGGAGGTGTTCTCTTTGTCCATGTGGCCCCTACCCTGTGCTGCGTTCTGTGGCACAGTTTTAAGGGCCCTGGGTCAAAGTAACTTCCAAAAGATGACCTAGAGGCATTTGTCTGAGAAGGGTTGCCATGTTTTCTCTGGAGCAAAGGTAAAATAATCGATGATGGGTCATTTGTTGGAGGCGTTGAGTTTTGATGAGGATTGCATTGGCGGAAAGTCTGGGCTAGAAAAAGTGAGCCTGCGCCCACATCCTAATTTTGAATTTACTTTTTGGTTAGTTTGTTGCTGACGGCATATTCAAAGCTGAACTGAATGAGTTTCTCACTCGGGAGCTGGCTGAAGATGGGTACTCTGGAGTTGAGGTCCGAGTTACACCAACCAGGACAGAAATCATTATCTTGGCTACCAGGTAAAAATTCGTTTTTCTGGCCATCGCCTATAATTGTCGTCTGTACTAAGGTGGTCTTTTCTGTAAACTTAGGGGGACAATCAATGAATTTAGTCTTACTGAATGTAATTTTTTTAAGCTGCATTTAGAAAAAAAATTAACTCTAGTTTTTGTCATCCAAAATTTATACTTGGCTTGTGTCAGATGAATGAGATTTTACTACCACACGTGCGCAAGATTTAAAATCACATCTGGAATTTTATGAGAGCTGTGAATTGCCATTCTTTATTTTCCCCAGGACACAGAATGTTCTTGGTGAGAAGGGCCGGCGGATCCGGGAATTGACTGCTGTGGTTCAGAAGAGATTTGGCTTCCCTGAGGGCAGTGTAGAGGTGAGTGATCCTGGTTTATGCCAGAGGTTACTGTGGACCTGGAAATGGCTCTTTAGGATGGTACTTCTGAAAACCCATATTATCACCCTGAAAAGTTATTTGTGATCAGTGAGTAATACAAATGGATTGGTATTTTGTTGAAGTTCTTCTCATAAGCACTTAGCAGGATTTTACATTCACCTTGGGTATAGTAATGATACATATGAAGGATTGGATGCCCCATCGGTCTCCTTGGTGTGGCCATAGAAAGAGCTAGGGGTGGGAGGGCAATGAGGAATAGTTCAGCCTATGTCACTGAGTGTGTGTTAGGTGTGGGCATTAGAAGTGCTTTAGTACTTGGGTAGTACAATGATACATAAAATGGTGTATGCTTGTATAATGGATGTACTGGTTTTTATTTGAAAACAGTGGCAAAGGTAAGAAATTCAAGGATGTGCCTTGTTTCCTTCTTAAAGCTTTATGCTGAAAAGGTGGCCACGAGAGGTCTGTGTGCCATTGCCCAGGCAGAGTCTCTGCGTTACAAACTCCTGGGAGGCCTTGCTGTGCGGAGGTAAGTGTCCTGAGATTTTTAATGGTTGTGTCCTTTTGTGGGTCAGAATATCAGCATTTTGTTCATTTAGTAAATGAACTCTTTTTATGTGACAGGCTCGGCTAGTCTCTGAGGGTTTTAACAATAAGACGTTGCTAATCCATGTCGTCACTGAACTGGCGGCCTAATAAGAAAGACTTGTAAAGAATCAAGTTTTTAAAGAGTGGTGGGTGCTCTGGTGGAGAACTATTCTGGGTGTGCTTTGGGAGTAAAACAAAAATAGAACGGGGTGATGCGGGGGAGTGGTTAGGGTTCCTTTTGGAGTCATTCAGATCCATTATGTGTTGTTAATTCTCTGGGGACTGTAAAGAGCTAAGACTCATCCCTGATGAGAGCTTAAAATCTAGTCAGATTTCCGTGTATATAGATAGTAACATGAGGAGTGAAGGACATGAGGTGGTTAGATTGGCCCTAGCGCTGGGCCTGCTCGTAATATTGCAGCTGGCAGTTCTTTGAGTAGTTCCACTCTTTGTGGAGTAAATGGAAATGCCTTGCCTGGGTGTCTGGAATTTGTTAATACTTAACGCAGAGCCCTGGGAGGTTTTTCAGCGGAGGAGGGACGCTAGAGCTGTGCTGTAGACAGGTTGACATGGTGGCAGTGCTGTAGGCAACAAGGATGTGCAGAAGACTGCCCACCTGGTTTGAACGCCAGCTCTGCCGCTTAGAACAGTGATTCTCAAAAGTTTGGTCCGTGGGCCAGCATCACTGCCATCACCCGAGGACTGGTTAGAAATAAATTTTCAGTCTCCAATCCGGGCTCACTGAATTGGGAAATAGGGGGTGCAGCCCAGCTGTCTGTCGTCATAATCCCTCCAGGTGAATTTTGCACACACCAGAGTGGTTCATTTTAACCTTGAGGCGTTCCTAGTGTGCAGCCAAGGTTGGAAAGCACTTGGTTAGAAGGAACTTCGTGTGTTTCCCTAAGGAATTCCCTAAGATTAGGTGTGATGGGAATGGAAGAAAGTTTCTAGCTCTTGGGTCAGGCTCTGGTCAGACTTATTCTCCATTAAAGGAACATTGAAAGTAGTCAGTGCAGGCTAATGAGTGTTTTTTCTTTAGCATGGTGGGGTTGAGCAATCCTGTCTGGTGATAACACAACTGGCCATTTGTCTCTTGCGCTCCCGAAGGGCCTGCTATGGTGTGCTGCGGTTCATCATGGAGAGTGGGGCCAAAGGCTGCGAGGTCGTGGTGTCGGGGAAGCTCCGAGGACAGAGGGCTAAATCCATGAAGTTTGTGGATGGCCTGATGATCCACAGTGGGGACCCTGTTAACTACTATGTTGATACTGCCGTGCGCCACGTGCTGCTCAGACAGGGTGAGCAGCCAGGAGTGCTTGGGGCAAGGGGCTTTTTAAATGGGTAGACGTGGTTTTATATACACACCTCAGTGTTTGGGGAATTTGTCTGGGAGTCGTGGAGCAATTTTGTTTAGCTTCGTTGGAGAGAGTTGGTTTGTCCTTGTCTCGGCCACTTGTGTACCCTTCAGTGATGACACGATGACGAGTCAGAAAGGGCACATCCTGCTCTTGGTCCTTGTCAGTGCCACGTTCTGTGGTGCTGTGCATGGGTTCCTTTTGCAAAAGTGTCCTCTTCATTGATTGATTAGAGGCATTTGTCTGAGAAGGGACCAGACCCAGGGCTTCTTGAGTAGCCTCCTGTTTTCCTTCTGCCCCATCCCGTTGTGTAGTGGGGGGCGATGGAACCATAGCTCGGTCTTAACTATGGCATCTTCTAGGTGTGCTGGGCATCAAGGTAAAGATCATGCTGCCTTGGGACCCAACTGGTAAGATTGGCCCTAAGAAGCCCCTGCCTGATCACGTGAGCATTGTGGAACCCAAAGATGAAATACTGCCCACCACTCCCATCTCCGAACAGAAGGGTGGGAAGCCAGAGCCGCCTGCCATGCCTCAGCCGGTACCCACAGCATAATAGGTATGTCTGTAAGGCCCTCTGGGGGCAGAATAGGACCCTATCCCATTGTCCTTGTTAACACTTGTGTCCCACGCTGTGAGAGCACCTAGTGGATAAAAATCGGATTACACTTGCTTTACATGAGAGAACACAGGTTGGAGCCAGGGACTCATTTAACATGGTATGCTATTGGGAGGAGTGTGTGCCTTTGGTCTCTTTAAGACATTCCTACGTTTACCACTGTTGTAAATATGAGTTTTTCTTTATTATCCTCCCTTAAAATTTTCAAGGCACTCTTGCTAGTAATTAGCTGTTCTGAAGCAACCCCCTTAAAACAGTAACAACAAGCCTCTCCTGTGCCCAGCGCCTGTTGTGTTGTTTCTAGACATTCTTTGTGTATTAATTTTCATGCGAACCGGATATTCAGGTGTATTTTCTGTTCTTATTGTACTTTATTTGTTTTATTTGGTTTCAGGGTCTCCTTGGCCGCTGGATCTGGAGTCTGGATGTTGCTCTATAAAGACCTTTAATAAAATCTTTTTAAAAGACCTGTGGCCTGACTAGACTCTACATCCAGTATTCAGACTGATGGTCATGTCACTCCATGAGACCGTTGCTTGATAGATTCTTAGGGCTGTCTGGTTCACAGTGTTCGTGTGTTTTCCCTCAAAATCCCGTTGGTTTCAATTGTACTTGTGAGGAGAGGTCCGGAACAGGAGGACCCAAGCAGAAGTAACCAAGGAAATACCTTGTGGGGGAGTAAATCTGGTGACGGTGGTGGCTGATTGTTAACAGGGCAGCACCTTGATTGACTCAACCTGGAGTTCAGGGTTAGAGGTTTAGAAGGACGTATTTAGGATCATTTTGTCTATTACACATAGAAAATGTAATGACCATTACGTTTTGGGTTATGCTGTGCTCTGGGTGGTGTTCATTTCTAGGTATATACATTCTCATTTAATCCTCAACATCTCTAAAAGGGAATTTGATTGTGCTGCTGATGAAGAAAGAGCCTGATGCTCAGAAGTAAGTTTGCCTAAGCATTATAGAGCTGCGATTAGAATCCACATTTCTATGTCCTGTTCTCTTAACCATTACACTCTAGAAAAGTATAAAGAACATTTAAATTATCTACCGTTTTATCTGTGATATTTTGAAGGTGTTTGCTGATATGTATTTATTAGAAATTGGGTGCTTTTTCACTTATTCAGGTGAAACTAGTGAGGGACAGGCTGGCATAAAAATCCTACAAGATTAATTAGAGGTAGTGAATTATGTTGAGAGCACGCTGACATTATCTGTGTGTGTGTCCCCTTTTAACAGAGCCTTGGATGTTTCTACTGTCTAGAGAGTAACATCTCATTGTTTTTGTCAGTGTTAGTGGAGTTGAGACCATGTCTCAGTAGTAGAAATACTTTACAATTCTCCAACCACTGAAATAGCTCATGTGTTAATGACCATTTACTGTGTTCCAGGGAGTGGGTTCATGTAAATGTTTTATCTTGTGGCTAGGAACTAGAGCCTGAATACAAAAACATTTTTCATTTCCCTGTGCTTTCCCTTACCCTGGAGTGGCACGTTTCCAGGAATGAGCCCTTTCTCAAGTGAAAGAAAGTTTTATGGAAAGGGCTGAGAGAGGTGGTTACTGAAAAATGTTAGCGTGAGAACTGAGCTAAGCTGATTTATTCCTGTATTTATTTCTGGGCTTATGATGTAGTTCATTTATGAGGAGACTGTTGGTAGTGAAACCATTTCAACTAATTTGAGCCTGTGCCTGTGGAGTAGTGGTGCTGGAAACAGGTTAAGACAGTCCTGGTCATCTAGAATCTTAGTGTCTAGTACTGGCATTGCCAGTCAGTTCTTTGCATATTTGATCAGGTGATCTTTTAAATTTATTTTCCTGGTGAGTTTTCTGCAAACTTAGAACTGGAGGTCAAGTCTGTCATTCAGTAGTGCTGTTAATATACCACCAGGTGGTGCTGTAACAGGAAGGGTGCACCAAAGTAGCTTGGGGAGGGAGAAGTAAACTCATGAAGTGTAACACATGTGCAGAAAAGTATGCAAATTATTAGTGTGCAAGTATGCAGCTTGAATTATCAGTGTGAACACCTCTGTCTACCCATTACTCAGAGGTGGAGGAGGGGTTAAATTAAGTGTTAAGTTACTTAAGAAAATCACGTAAGATGTAATGTAGCGCTGACATGAGCATTCCATAATCACAGCTTATCAAGAAGTGCAAACTACCTTAGAGGATGTCATCACTACCACCCTGAGATTCCCAGTGAATGATTTTTTCAGCCGTCCTTTTCTTTGCTTCACTTCCTTTGAGGTTCAGGTTTCCAGGTGTGCATCTGACGTCTAACCTTGTGGCCAGACTCATGCCGTGGCCCCTCCCCTCAGTAGGCAAGGTGTTGATGCTGGTCAGCCAAGACCATGTTGTGAAATGGCCTTGGGACCGCCTGGTGGGAATAATGGCTGTTGGCAACATGGAAGCAAGTGCTGAAGCCTTCCATGGACTCTTCACCAAAAGATTATTGTTAGGCTCTGAAGAGCTATTAGGTTCTGGTCATTAGGACTCCTGGCAGCTGGTGATGGGGGCCTCAAAAGCTGGGTGCTGATTGAACCACTTGCCCATCAGGCAAGGAAAGAACACCTGCTGGCATGGGAGAGTGTGGGAATAGGCCTAAAGGGCAAACAAAGGTTGGAGACCAACAGCACTGTAGAACCAGGAAAGGCACAGGAACTGGTGGGGTCCAGGTGATGGTTAATTTTAGGGAGATGGGTTCCACCCCCAGACAATCTGGTTTTGCAAACCACTGTTGAAAAGGCTGCTATAACCCACAGCAGAGTGGAGGCTTGGGGCTGGCACACCCTCCCATCTCCCACCCCAGGTCAGCTAATCTCCACTCCTAGTTGGGAAATGAGGCAAAGGCTGTGAGGGTGTCAGCACAGTGAGAGTGGAGGATACCTTTCCCTCGCAGAGCAGTTTACAAAGGAGACTCAAGGGGTTGTGGGGAGAAACTGGGCTTTGCAATCAGATCTGGGTTTAAATGCTGGCACCAGCACTCATTCACTGAGAGGATGCCTTTGGACTTTTCTGATCCTCAGTTACCTCACAGGGCTGTTATGGGAGTTAAAGGAGATCTAAATATCAGTATGTTTCCCTACTATGTGTCATTTATATCATCTGGAGACAAGTTACAAGCCCAGGCCTTCAGGTCAGTCTGTCTGGATTCAAAATTAAATCCACAACTTTTAGCAGTACAAGCATGGGCACATCAGTTACATACCTGTGCCTCTGTTCATCTGCATGTTTTTAGCAGTGCCTGGCTCATAGCAAGTGCTCAGTAAATGCTAGCTGTTATTACTACCTACTTAGCATATCTATCCTCTTGGAAATCATTAATAGCTAACTTCATGGTAATGGATTCTCCCCATCCTAACTGTAAGGGCCCTGACCACAGGGGCCATGCTTTCTGCTTCTACAGGGAAGTGGGCATAGCTGGGCAGGTATCACTAGCCCCATTTTACATGGCCTTTTTCTGTGCCGTGTTTCATTTAGTGATTGTTTCTGAGCTCCAGTGTGGCTACGTATAAATGAAGCTGTTGTATGTCAGTAAGGCCTGTCAACATCAGACCAAGAAAACATTTAGGTATTGTTGATAGTCAACATTTTCTGTCTCAGAAGATAGTTTTTCTTACTATTTTCTCCCTAAGAGACATGAGATCTTGACATTATTTTATGAAATGGCTATTAAGCCATTTCTCTATTTGTTACTAATCAAAGCTACATTTATAACTTGATAAGCAGCATGACCATGGTGAGGAGATTATTGTTATAGATTATTATATGCCCTGAGCCTGCTGTGGGTGTATCATTTAATCTTCCCAACATCCCTGTTATGGGCAGATTCTATTACTAACTTCATTTTATAGCAGTGTTGATTAACCCATGCAATACATCTTAGGCTTTGGAAAATACAGTTTGACCCTTAACAATGGGGGCATCAGGGGTGCAGACCCTAACTTAACAGTCAACTCTGTATATGCGGTTCCTCCATATCTGCTGTTCAGCATCTGTGGATTCAGCTAACCCCGGGTAGTTCAGTACTATAGTATTTACTATTGAGAAAAATCCACATATAAGTGGGCCGGTATAGTTGAAACCCATATTGTTCATGGGTCAGCTGTACTTAGACTGTCTCAGAGAGATTACCACTTCTCATTTGAGAACAAGTAACATGAGATCCTAGATTGGCAACAACTTATCTGATCCCAAACTCTTATTTCTACAACAACAAAAAAGATGGAGACCTGTAGTTCTGAAATTCAAATGAAACCACACTTCTGCTGCTCAGTCCTGTATTGCACTAATAGTTCAGCCGGCCAGGTGCAGCTGGGCCTTTGTCCTCTGGTGAGGACAGCTATGATGGGTTCATCCTGCCCTCACTGGCAAGCCATTGACTGCCCCCATGACGAGCTTGCACCCGACAGTCCTTTGTGTGGTGAACCAGAGAAGCTGGAGCCATTAAAATCCAAAATTGCCTAGAGAGAGGGTAGGGCTCCCGTAACCTTTAATAATGTATTTGCTTTACAGAGGGAGGGGAAGGGAGAGCATAGGTACTGTAGGGGGGCTGCTTTCCCATCAGGAGGGGGACCAGAGGAAATGGATCTTTTACTCACTGATTTTACCCTTAATATACCAGAAAAAATAGCCATCACTATTTACCACCTGGGCCCATAAACACCCCCCTTTTATATTTTAAGTCACTGTAAGAATAAAGGAAAAGTGAAAGTCAATTTTATGATAAATTTTAACAAGTATCCAAAATATTTAAAATTTAGCAAGTATTAACAGCATAACAATATACTAAAAACACTGGATTGTAAACTTCAAATGGGTGAATTTTATGGTATGTGAATTGTATCTCAGTAGAGCTGTCATATATACATATATTTGTATGTGTATACATACGTAGACATATGAGTTATAACAGCAAACAACTTCACATTTTCATTGTCTAGAAGGATATATACCCCAAATGAGCAATGTTACTTGAAGGCAGTGAAATGTTTATCAGCTGCCATGAAGTGAAGGTATTCATCTTGTAGCTGCTGATTCCAGATTTCAAATACATCTCTAACAAGCTCTAGCTTCTGGGGCTTTTTTGGTTTTGTTTTGTATTACACTTGGATTGTCAACATGCAGTGCCTTAAAAAATTTTGGTTGGGGCTTCCCTGGTGGTGCAGTGGTTGAGAGTCCGCCTGCCGATGCGGGGGACACAGGATCGTGCCCTGGTCCGGGAAGATCCCACATGCTGCGGAGCGGCTGGGCCTGTGAGCCATGGCCGCTGAGCCCGCGCGTCCGGAGTCTGTGCTCCGCAATGGGAGAGGCCACAACAGGGAGGCCCGCGTACTGCCAAAAAAAAAAAAAATTGGTTGCTTATAACTTTGTTGAAGAGAGGATAGCCATTTTCTTTGCTTCATAATTTTAAAACATTTTCACTTTTAGATTTATAAAGGTCAATTCAGATGACCAATGAATTTTAAAAACTCCTACAGCATCTGTTTTTCTCCACTCATCTTTATGTACAGCTGCCTTCAGCTTGTCTCTATGAACTGTAACAAACTACCAAGTAAATTTGGGGGCATAGTCATCATAAAAGATACATACTGTCACATTGTCTTTGAGCAAAATGGGATAGTCCAGGTTTTTGTCACAAAGAATTGTGTGATGAAATCTTTCCTCTTGAACAACTTAATACAGTAGTCCCCCCTTATTTGCAGCGGATACGTTCCAAGACCTCAGGGGTTACCTAAAACCGCAGATAGTAGGGAACTCTACATATACTATGTTTTTTCCTGTACTAATGGGTGGGTAGCATATACAGCATGGATATGTTTCAGATTTATAAAAGAATTCAACAAGTCCATATAGTGATTACAAAATAGAAAGTTTTATTCTATTATGTAAGAAGTAAAGTTCTCCTTGTTCTTTGTTCTTTGAAAGCCCGCTAAGAAAGAATTACAGTCATAAAATATCAATCTTTACAAATAGATCTACTCAAAAAAGAAACTCAAAAATTAAATTTGGGTTCATCATTTTCTGATTGCATACCAAGAGTTGTCTCTGTTCTCAGCCGGTGAGAAGATGGCAAATCCGTGTGTGGCTAAGGGGTCATGGACTTATCTGGCTTCCCTCTGAACTGAATGGTAACAGTTCACATTCAGCAGGCAGCCTGGGGTGCCAGAGAGCAGTGGACTAGGAGCCAGGGGGATCCTCTGTATATGGTCTCGGTCTAACCAGTAGTCCTTGTAATTAGGACCCGTGGCTGTCACCTTTTGCTTGTGTTCCTGTGAGCCTCACTCACCAGGAACAAGCACCATGTCTCATCAAGTCGGGAGCCCAGAAGGTCAGGGACAGTATCCTGTCAAGCTGGAATTTCCCACGTGGAAATGATGTATCTCCTACTTCTAAACAACTGCTTTGCTGTGCCCCACACCATTTTCTCAGATTAGCAGAGGCTGCATGGAGGAAGCAGACTTTGGAGATAGCTGGACCCGAGTTGGAATCCTGGCTCTGCCACCACTCACCAGCCTTGTGACCTTAGTTAGCAGGTCACTTCACAACTCTTGAGTCTGTTTACTCATTTGTAATCGGAGGTGGGAGGGGGGGAGGGGAGCAGTAGTAACTACCTCACAGGTATTATGAGATAGAAATCCAGGAAACCTTGATTTAAGGTATTCAGTGGAAGGGTTTGTTCCAGTCACTGGAGGACCCAGAGATGAAGGTGACACCTTTCCTGCCTCAAGAGGCATCCTATGGGTGTGTCAGGAGAGACCAGAGATGTCACACGAAGGCCTGGCCGTATGTCAGGTGATGGAAGAAGGGCTGATAAGGAAGGGGTACAGGGAGGGAGTGGTCAGCTCTTGGGTGTATGGTGTCAGGTCTGCCCAGGCAGACAGAGCAGGAAAGGGCATTGGCACTTGCATGAGCAAGCACTGGGGCACAAATGGCCATCATGGGGGAAACTGGGCAATCTGTCTGGCTACACAGAAGTGCTGAGCCTGGGTAAGATGCCCATGTCTCTGGGGAGAGCTTGCCCTGGATTTGCCCCTACCCTTTCCACTCCGGCTTTCGCCTGGGTAAGCAAGCAGTACAGCACCTTTGCTTTGTCCTGGGTGTTGTGCATGGGGTGGGAGCAGGAAGGCTCTGAGGCTGGGCCTCTACCCCACTCCCCTCCCCCTCTGCCATTATCAGCTGTGTCCAGATGGTCACAGGCTCCCTAATCTGAGATAATCGGAGGGTAGGAGCTCAGCTGGGACCCGGGCCTTTATGCTGCTCTGTGATGGGTCAGCCCCAGCTGGAGAGATCCCGCAGACAGGGCCCTGGGGCTTTGGAAGATGGCTAGGGGCTTAGTGCTGGCCCTGTGCTGGAGGAGATGGAGGAGCAGATGACAGCTCTTCAGAAGGCAATCTGAGTGCAAATAAGGGGAGCCCCAGGTGGGGCCTGGCTAGCTCCTCTGGGCCTCAGAAATACAGGCACAGAATCTGAACCGCTGGGCCTTGATTCACAGAGTCTGTGGCATCAGTCCTTTGTTCCCTCTCTTTCTACTGAGTTCACCCCTCCCGACCCAGCAGTTTTATGTTGCTGCCCTTCAGCCCCAGACCAACCCAGGCACTTATAATGGCATCAGGAGCTTGTACCCCACGTTGATGTTGGGGATCTCACACATCCAGGTGCAAAGCTGGGCTCATTGGTGTCTTAGAGGCCTGTGGCTCTGATGCCCACTACCGGGGGCCTCCAGTTTACTGCGAGTCTTGACCCCCGAGGCTGCTCAGGGTTCTACAACTGTTCTGTTTTGTTTCAGCTTCTTTCATGAGCGGGGGAGCCCCACCTTGGCCCAGGCTTCTAGCAGTGATCCTGGTTTGTCATCCTGGTTTTAAAGCCTTTATCCCAGAATCTGAATTTAGAAGCTTGAGCTTCTGCCTTATGTTTTACAATTCTGTTTCTGGTCCTCAGACATGTTTGCTTACTTACAAGCCTATGCCTCAGTTGTCTGGCTTTTAATTTTATCTATCATTGCTATAGGTGTTTGAATTGGAGAGGGTGGTTTAGAAAGGGAGAACCATCCTGGCCAGAAGTGTCTCATAGATTCTAAAGCTTCATGGAATCTATGAGTCATAGATTCTGCCTCTTACTAAGTATGTGGCCTTGGGTGAGTCTCCTTATCTTTTAAAATCAGTTGCTTCTCTGTAAAATACAGATATTAGTAACTAGCTCACTAAAAGTTTTTTTTTTTAAGTGCCAATAATCTGAAATTTAAGAATAGTGACAATTCTTGGGAGGAACGTGCGAAGGGATGGGTTTGGAAATAGAGGGGCCTACAAAGGCATTTCTTAAGCTAGTGATCTATGTCTTAAGCTAGGTCGTGGAAACACATATTTATTTTATTATAATTCTTAAACTATACAAAATATATTCTTTTTATGCATGAAATATTTCATAATTTTTTAAAATGTCCACGCTGCTATTATGACGGTAAACGAGGTAATAACATATGAAGGTGTTTTGTAAAGAGTCAAAGCAGGGAGCAGATACTGGGCATTACTTCTCCAGGCAAAGGAGGCTTGAGCTGGAACACAGATCCAACCTTTGAAGGAGGTTTTATTTCTACAAGAAAAGGGGCAGTAAGCTAAGAGGCTGTTTACACCGAGGTGCCATGAGGGGAGCAGTGGTGAACCTGAGTTCTCCCTCCCCTCCCCACCTCCTGGTTCAAGTATGAGTCACCTGCCCAGGCTCTGGACGATGGTGACGCAGCCATGGGAGCTGGTGCAGCGCTGCAGGGATGGCTGGGCCTCCACCTGCCCACTGCTGGGGTCAAAGGTGAAGATCCTGTCGGTGCTTTCCCCATGATCATCCCGCCCGCCAAGGATGTGGACTTTCCCATCACACACAGTCACGCCACAGCTCTCCTGGGTGGACAGACAGAAAGACAATTAGCTATAGGGTCCAGCCGGGAGCTCCCTCTGTCCCTAGCTGGCCAGGCCAGACAACAAAACCTTGACCCACAGAATATGAGTAGGCAGTCTGGAAGGTAAAGAGGTAAGAATTGGGTGGACCTGACTTCAAGCTCTGGCTTGACCCTTACTAAATGAATGGCCTTAGACAAGTCACTTCACCTCTCTGGGCCTCAGTTTCCTCATCTGCAAAGTAAGAAGAATAATAGTACCTTCTTCATAAGGTTCCCTTAACAGTTAATGAGATTAAGCATGTAAAGCATTTTACATAGTGCCTGAAATATAGTAAGCACTCCAATAATAATTACCACCAGACTCAGAGAAGCCAGAAATCTCAGGCTCTTAGAATCACTGGAGGTCAGAACTGGCAGGGATCACCAATCCATCCATACCCCTATATAGTCTCTTTGGAGAGGGAACAGAACAGTGCCGGGAGGCAAGAAATGCAGGGGTGGAACGTCCAGGGCCTAGACCTCCCTTCTCTGATATCACTGAGGCAAGGGAAACTTACCAAGTCCCCTCTCCATTCTCCCCCCTCCTCCAACAGTAAGCTACCACCTGGTGGCCTACAGATCAGGAGAGACTGCAGGGTCATTGAGACCAAGCCCCCCATCCAAAGCTCTAGCACTTGGGACTGGGGTTCTAGGTTCTGCCGTACATGGCTTTAACTGATGGCCTCAACTTCTCTAAGGCCAGTCTCCTTATCTTTGAAGCCCAAGGCTGATTATCACTGTGGGACAAAGCTAGAGAACTACCGCCTAGTAAAACCGCCTAGCATGGAGTCAGACACAGGACTCAGTACCTCTGAGAACCAGATCCTTAGAAGTGGGTTTTTACTCCTAAATGGAACCAGTGCCAGGGCTGTGCCCAGGCCCCTCCACTTACCACAGGGCTGGGGAGGACAGCTGCCTCCCCCCAGACATCCATGCCAGGGTTGTAGGCGAAGATTTTGCTCATGAGGCCCCCAACCACATAGATGGTGTCCTCCAGGGCAACAGCCTCGAGACACCGCTGCGAGAAGGGCGCTGGTGACCGCAGGCTCCACTGGTCCTCCTTGGGGTCAAAGCACTGCACCTGAGAGGAAGGAGTGGCAGAGGTGAAGCCTTGCCCCTCAACTGCCCTGCTGCCCACACCTCCTATTTCTCTCAGTCAAGGGGACTCATTCAACACATATGCCTGTGTCCACCAGGCCTGAGCATGTGTGTCTCCCCTCACGTGTGCTCAGTCTGGTTCCACATTCCAGCTCCTCCCCCTGGACTGCCGTTGTCAAAAGCCTTCTCATCTTTCAAGGTCCAGGAAGAGGTCTGTATCCCAGGAGGTGGAGATACCGTCTGCATGGGTTCTCAGAGCAGGTCCCCCATGGAGATGCATTCCTGGCTGCATATACTGTCAACCCTCTTCCTCCCTGGTGTGCTGAGGTCATGACCAGATTCCAGCTGGGATGTCTCGCAGCCCCCATTTCTATAGCTGTCCACAGGCCTCCTAGGCTCACAGGTGTTTATGACGCCTACAATTTCTGAGGGTTCATACCTGTAGTTGCCTGCTCACCTTACTCCCTACTTCCTCAGTTGTGTCCTTGGAAACCCCCAGAATGGCCTATTCATGTCAGTGCTGCACAAGAAGGTGCTAAAGGGCATTCCCCCAGCCAGCCCAGGAAGGTGTGCTGGGAGTGGAGGGGGAATGAGGAGGGTGAGAGACCCTAGTTTGGGAAAGAGTCAGATCTCGGGATCACATGCCTGTGAGGCCATCAGGGTGGGGAGGGAGCTGCCACAACGAAGATCAGTTTTTATTCACAGAAAGCCTAAATGTACAATAGAAAATTTGGTAGACTGTGATTCATCCACTCCATTGACTGTTACACAGACATTGAAATGATGGCTGTGAAGAGTTTCTAAGCATGTAGAAAGTGCTTATACTTGGAACAAGAAAAAACAGAATACAAAATTTTACTAAAACTAAAACAAAAGCAAAAGTCAACCCAGAGGAAGCTTAGAAGGCATTGCACCAAATATTAATGGTAGTAGTTATCCTTAGGTGGTGAGATTATGGATGATGTTTTTTTCTATTTCTCTGTTTTCTAAATTTTCAATAATGAGTGTTTTTTTTTTTTTTTTTTTTTTTGGCCACACCACGTGGCATGTGGGATCTTAGTTCCCCGACCAGGGATCGAATCCATGCCCCCTGCAGTGGATGTGCAGAGTCTTAACCACTGGACTGCCAGGGAAGTCCCAAGTGTATTGTATTTTGGAATGGAGGAAAAGCATTTTAACTAGTCCCACCCTTGCCCTCACTTAATTTTTTAGATCTCTGAAACCCATGTGGCACCAGCCCAAGCATTCGGGTCCAGACCTACTGTGTGACCTTTGGGTCATCTCTGAATTCATTTCCTTGCCTGAAACATGGGGATGACTCCTCAGTGCGTGGACGAGGACATGAAAGGCCCAGCTCTGCGCCAGGCACACAGCAGGCCTCCACCGCCCTCTCCCAGCTCACCTTGTTGGTGTTGACGCCGTCCCGCCCGGCGCCCCCCATCACGTAGAGCCGGCCGGCGCAGGGTGCCACGGCAGCTGAGCTCACTGCCTCTAGGAGCGGGGCCGCAGCAGCCCAGGTGTTGGAGAAGGGGTCATAGCGCTCTACGCTGCACAGGCGCCGCAGGCCGTCGAAGCCGCCCACCACGAACAGCTGTGGATGAGGGGGTCGCCAAGAGTCAGGGCTGTCTGCGTCTCGGCCCCACAGCCTCTGGCTGTGTGTGGAGAAACTATCCCACCAGGGGCGCATCCCAGCTCCTGGCTCCGCGTCCTGACTCCCCATAATTGAACCTCCCTTAGCAGATTTTCCTGTACTAACCGGATGATACTGGTTTGTAGGATGGGTGTTGAATACAGATTAGATCTGTAAAATAACTGGCACCAAGTTGATGCTTAATAAAAATACCTACTAATTTCTTAAAGGTTTACCACCTTACTTAAGTGATCCTAAGAAGCACTTTTATTTGCATTTCTGCATTAGGGATGTAGCTTGCAAAGATAATTGGCAGATTTTATTTTTCCTTTTTCTTTTTGGTCTTAAGTGACAGAGTCAAGATTCAAACCGAGGCTCGTCGGCCCCAGAGCGCGCACACCCTTGACCACCGGCTACTAGGCTGTACTATTACAGTAATTACTGTCATTATTAGCATTAGCATCATTATGCAACTTCGGGCAAGTCCTTTTTTCTTTTGGGGGCCTCAGATCCCTTCTTACAGAGAGCGGATTGTAAAGGGACTTCCCCCCGTCAGTCCATAGATCTCTACCTTGAGCCCAAGGCAGCAGCTGCCGGGTGTCCCTACCTGCCCCTGCACGACCGCCATCTTGTGCCTCCACCTGCCCTTGTGCAGTGAGGCCACCTTGATCCAGGTGTGCAGATGGGAGCTAAACATCCACACATCACGGCTGTTGATGTGGCCTCCTAGGGAGAGAGAAGCAGCTGTTGTTCCCAGGCCCTCTTGCTATCCCCAGGGTAGCAGGGACTGTTTTATTCTCTGAGCCTCTAGGGCTCGAATCTCAGGGCGGGCACCATCCATTGGTATCAAACCGATCTTTGCCACTGTCAAGACAACAGGGGAAATTCTTAATTTCCCTATAAAATTGGGTTGTAATGGGAATTAAATAACTAATGTAAGCTGCTTAGCATAATGCACAGCACATGCTAGGCTAAAGAGAAGTGATGAGTACTAATCTGAGTTGAAGTCAACATTGCAAGGGTGGAGTCACACCAGTGATTGGCTCTGCAGTACCACCTCAGCCAGTAACTGTAGGTTATCAGGACCGATCTGCTCCTATAGCCTGGTTGGAGGGAAGAACAGAGGGCGGCGCACGGGAAGTGATGAGCCAATCCTGTGGGACTCCGGCTATGGCTCCGCCCTCACCAGAGACGTAGATGTCATTGCGGAGAGTGCAGGTCGCGAACTCTGAGCGCGCGAAGCCGGGCACGCTGGGCAGTGGGGTCCAGCGTCGGCTGTCGGGATGGTAGGCGTCGGCGAACGGCAGCTTAAGGAGCCCCTTGCGATCGCAACCGCCGATGACCACGATCACTTCAGCTAGGTCCATGAATCTGGCGTGGGGACAAGCCCAATGCCGGTTAACCCACACCCGTGTTTCAGCCCTATTTCACCCGCTCATGGACTGCACTGTATGGTCCTGCTGCCCTTCCGTGCGCTTCTGCTCCCCACCCTCCGCATGCTGGACTCTGCCACTTTCAGCCTCCCCTCTGGCTATTGAGGGGAAGAGGGGCACTACTCCTTACCCCATTCTACTGACCTCTAAGTTACAAGAAAAGAATCTTTACAGAGTCCTTACCCTTACCTAGAAAAATCACCTTGTTTAATCCTGACTTTGGCTTGCAAAAGTCATGTAGCTGTAGGAGACAGAGGTGGAATTCAAGCCCAAGTTGGTGTGCCACTAACTCATTCTCTTCACCCTTTTCTGACCTCCATCGTGGACTAATTTTGCTGTGTCCCTCCTCCTATAACCATCTCCTAAACTTATCCCCTAATCACTGAATCCATTGAACCAGGCTACACGCCCTTTCAGCAAATCATTCTCCCTCCCACTGACCCCACCAGAGTTTCCAAACCCTTTAGCCAATTCCTACCTAATTCCTTTGACAAATATTGAACATCTTGCACCAGGCCCTGAGCTTACTGTTGGAGATACAGTGATGAGTAAGACAGAGTCTGTCCCTTATTCCTGTGAGGGTGACAGACCATCTTGACTACTCCACCCGAAGTCTTCTGGTCTGGTGTTCCAGGGGTGGGAATAAGCCTTTCTTTTTTTCCCCCAAGCCCTGCCTATTTATACCCCTTACTAGACTGTGTTCCCTGAGGGTAAAGGGTGTTTCCAAATCACTCCTGAGTCCGCACTGAGGCAGAATGTGCACGAGATGTGAGATCCCTGCATTTCCCCCATTGGACTGTGAACTCTTTAAGGACCCAGCACCAAGCCTATGAAATGTCTGTTGTATGTATGACAGTCTCATTCAAGAGGCATGATCAAGTGATAGGATTAAAGGATGATGGCGGACTGAGAGAGCGGTTGAACAAGGGAATAACATAGGAAATAACGCAGGGCAGGAGGCAAGGGGCAGCTGGGAGGGAGGGGGCAGGGCGTACCTCCGCGGCCGGGCCCGCAGTGTGCCGGTCTCGCGGCCCAGGATGAAGCAGGCACGGGCCTCTAGCAGCAGCGGGCGGCACTCACCGCAGGCCTGCAACAACTCGTCGGCCTCTACCTTCTCCAGGAAATAGGCGGGCGCCAGCAAGGGCAGGCGCACGTGCTCCAGCAAGCGCCGCAGCTGTCCGCGGCGGGCTGGCGGGTCGTGACGCACCCAGCGCATGGCCGCTTCGAACACGGCCTCCTCGTGCGCCACACCCAGCGCTGGATCGGCCAGAAGCGCTGCCACCTCGTCGGGCGTCAGCTCCAAGAAGTCGGCGTGGCGTGCCACCTCGGCGAAGGCCTGGCGCAGCACGCGGCCGCAACGCTCGGCCAGAGAGGCAAGGGAGAAGGCAGCGGCCACGCGACGCAGCGCCAGGCTGTTAGCGGCGCGCAGGCGACCCTCGAGGAAGCGCGCGCAGGCCTCGCGCAGGCCTGCCACGCCCAGTCGCTCGGCCAGCGCCAGCACCGCGGCCGCTTCGTCCTCCGCGCGCAGCCGCACGCCCGCTCCGTACAGGTAGTCGAGCACCACGGCCAGCGCCGTCGCCACCGCTGTCCCGGCAGGGCCCGGCGCCTCGGGTACCACGGGCACCATAGCCAGGCCACGCTCTGGCTGCCCAGCCGCGAACAGGCTGCGGAAGTAGGTGCTGCCCGCGCTAAGCGCTGCGCGGTGGCATGGGAAGTCGTGGCCGCCGGCACGTAGCACCACGTCGGTGAGGGTGCCGCTCCGCCGATACGCATTCAGGGTCTGCAGGATGCGCTGTGCGTGGCAGGACCCCGCGCACGGCTCCTCGGAGCCCCAATCCAGCTCCGGCTCCTCCGGCACCGGGCCCTCCAGCGTCCTGCGGGCAGAGAACACAGACCGCGTCGTCGGCAAATCCACCTGGCTGGGGCCCGGTTAGAGGGCAGGAGGCCTCTCACCCACCATTCCTTCCGTTGGTTCACTGGTTTACTCAGGCAGGCTCGCATTATCTTAACTAGTGTGCTTTCATTCATGCAACCACTCTTCCTTCCGTCCCCCCGTCAAGATTCCTAATGGCCTCAGTGAGCTAGTCCCAGCCTACCTGAAGGTCTAGACCCTGTCTTAGCTGTACCACCTCCTCCTCCACTTACCCAATCAGCCATACTGCTCTTTGTTCTTCAGACGTGCTAAGCTTTTTCCTATCAGTATTGGCAGGAGACAGATGGCATGCTCTCAGATGGGGTAACTTAAGGAGATTCTAATAAAGGAAGGATTTACAAAAGCATAGACAGTGTTTTGGGACTCCCACAAGGGATAGAGCAGTGCCACATGGCTACCAATAGCAGGGAGACTTTACCTCCCCAAGGTCTAAAGGCGGAGGGCTGGGAGATTATTGGAACCTGCACAAAATATCTGTATAAGGAGGGCCCTCTGACAGGAGCTGTAGCCTTTGGTCAAGGAATTCAATCGACCCCACAGAGATCCAGTATGTGCGGGGGGTATAACTCTACCCCCATCTCCTCACCCCGTCCACTCTCCTTGGGATCTCCGACAGGTGCTCCCTGTTGACCACACCCTGATTATTCTATTTAATGTCTGCCCCTCCCCAAGAGTACAGGATCTGGCCCATAGTAGGTCGAGTGAATACATTAAGTTAGTATTTATTGAGAGCCTTTTCTGTGCCAGTCAGTGAACAAGACATAGTCCCTGCCTTCCTGGAGCTCGCAGTGTGGCAGGGTCCCATGGGGAAGTACAGAGCATTAGGAGACTGAGAATGATAAGTAGCATTAGCCAGGTGAAGGCAAGGGAGTGGAGGGAGGAAGTCTCCAGCTGAGAGAACAGCCTGTGCAGAGGCCCAGAGGGAAAGAGGACATGAGGTTAGAGCCCAGGCTGAGAGGGAAGTTGACCTTTTTCGTAAGTTTTCTGTTCTCAAGGAAGCCCTGTGGGGGGGTGGAAAGAGCTGGCTCTAAGGACTGATCCGGGTGCTAATCCTGCCTCTGCCCCTGACTCGCTGTGTGACCTGCTCAAGTTGCTCCCCTTCAGGTTCCTTATCTAAAACGCGGTCATAATGCCTCTCTCACATGGTTGTGGTGACTTGTTGACTGTGAAATGGAATGTATGAAAAGTGCTAGGTATACAGTACAAACTCAACAAATGTTGCCTTACATGTTTTTACCCAAGAGGAAGGGAGCACACCACATGTGTTAGTTGCTTTTATGTACGTAATTTCATTTGACCCTCACAAACCTGAAGAGTTTCTTTAGACTTCTTCCCCTCTTCTTTTTTGAGTTTGTCATGAGGAAACAATCACATAGATGGAACCTGCCCTTCAGAGGTTGCTGTGAGGATCAAAGGAGGGGTGTTTGTGAAAGCATTCTGTAGCCTGAAGGGCTGTAACGGATTGGTTATGATTTGGCCATTATGAACATACAGCTTCTGCTTGCATACTTCCAGGGACGAGGAGTACACACCTTTATGTAGCAACTTACTCTAGGGGAGCAGACCTCTGCTCTCTGCTCCTTGCTTCTCCCTCCATTCTCCTGATCCCAGCTGCTCTGCCTTCCCTGAGACTGCTTTGCCCTGGAGGTCAGATCTTGCCCAGGAGTCAGTCTGGCTTTCACTGTTTATGCCTGGGCCATCCAGTGTGGTGAATCCCCTGTCTTAGCATCAGAGGAAATGAGCTTCCTGATGGGCAGGGTCCCGGGAAGTTAACTACTTTGCCCAAGTAGAGGGGCTGGGCCCTGAACCCACCTGGCTGTGGACTCTGCATGCCTAGCGGCTCAGCCACACTTGCCAAGGTTGGGGTGTATCCCAGGGAGCAGCGCAGGACCACCGGAAGGAGTTGATAGGGGTCATGGGAGCATGCTGCCTTCATTCTATTTTCCACTGGCTGAGAAGGCAGCCCACTCTCAGCTGACATCCAAGAGGGCAGGTCTCATCAGCGTCAGGTGGGACTTCTCTCTGCAGAGATGTCCCGGCACAAGGGGCTGCCAGGGGAGAGGGAGGGAGTCCCCTCCTGGGGAGTGCGCCAGTACTTTTTCATTCATTCTCCTGCTGTTTCCTGCACTGGGCACTGTGGACACACTGGGACATCAGACCCAGTTTCCACCCTAGGGATTTCCAGTCTGGGGGCCAAAGGACAACCCATTGGAACATGAAAGGTAGGAATTTCCAGGCAGGGCTTGATCTAGTTTTCTCTTATCCCAGCTAAGAGTCTAGGCACCTCAGGCCAAGGGTGCTGACACAGACTGAGGTACCCAGCCCCTAGAAGTTGACATGCCACCCTGTTTCTTTTTCACAGTCACACACACCCACAAACACACACTCAGACTTGTAGACATGACACAGCCAGGGGAGTCCTGCATCCTAAGTCCCCAGATGTACCTGGCACTTACCTGGCCATGACCTCTCCCAGGCTCTCTGCAGCTGCTGCTCGTGCACTGACCACTCCTGTTTGTCCTGCCGCCCTGCACCCCTGACAGCCTGGGCGCAATGTCCCTGCCGCTCTGCCTGGACTCCCGCTCAGGCTCAACTGCAGGAGGACAAAGGGGATGGACGCTGACGGGGGTGGGGGGATGGGGTGGGGTGAGGGGGGAGGGAGAGAGGAGAGTTAAGGGGGAAGGGGAGGAGGGGACACAGGGCTTTTGTTCTACTCTTGGATCAGCCCTGGGAGGGGGAGAAGGGAGGACCCAGGAGTAGGCGTGGGATTGACTGTGTGTGCACCTCGGATCCGTGTGTCTGGATTGGGGGTGACCTGGTGCTGGTTGTGCCCCTGAGTGATACATGGATGTGAGGGTGTGTGTGTGCGCATGCAGGCGTTCCAGGGTACCTGTACGTGCGTGTGGGAGTGCATGGGGACGTGGTGACTGTGGCATCGGGGTGGGTGTCATTGAGTAGCTGTAGGTGTGCCTAAGAATGTAACTGCACAGCTTAGAGGTCTAGGTATCCCTCCTGCCTCTGTGCTCTGTGTTCCTGCTTGACAGCAGACGTGTCATTGTGCGACTTTGTGTATCTGGTTATATGCATTGTGTGTTCCTGTCTTTGTGTCAGCATCTCTCTGTGATCATTTCTGTGTGTGACAGGGGTCTGTCTGCGTACACCGGGGGGCTGTGTCGTGTGGACTGTGTGTGTGGACAGCGTGTGGTCCTGGGTCTGTGGTATGGTATGGCTGAGGTGTTTTTCCCTCGACAGTGTACCCACCGTGGAGGGAACACGGTGAAGTGGGCATGGTGGTGCTGGGCCAGCCTGGTGGGCGTGGGGAGAGAACGAGGCAGCTCTGGGCTGGCCTGGAGCCAGAGGGAGGCAGCTCCATAGGCTGGTGTCTGTTCACTTGCTGCCTCTACGAAGGGCCATAGGGCCTGGTGTCTGTGGGGCAGGTGAGGAAATCTGCTTTCACGGAAGAGGGCAGCAGTTTGGGAGGAGGATGCCTTGATGAGAGCCCGGATGGGCACAGGGCACCTGAGAGGTGGTACTGGTACTGCCGGGATTCTCTGTGCTGCTCCAGGCAGATCACTAAGCCTCCCTTAGCCCCAGCTCTTCATCTTGGCAGGAGCAATAGTCTAGTCATAGTTCCTGCTCTGCCTGTCTTACTCAGGTGCTGTGAACTCAAGAGGGGTTTGTAAGTGAAAGCCATCTGCCAGGTGGACTCGGTGAGGCTGGGATCCTGCAGGAACCGCCCTGTCCCCGCCCCTGGCAAGGCTTAGAAGTGATGGGAGGGGTCACTGTGATGACGGCCAAGCATGTGTCCTGAGGCCTGGGGGAGGGTCTGCTCTGGGGACTGTGTTCCAGGGAATGGTGTATCCTGCTTCCCCCTAAAAAGGGATTGTATATATTGTTGTATGTTAAAGGATGTGAGAGATTTGGGCACCTAAATACCTGGAACAGAGGGGCTGAGGGTTCAGGGAGGGCCCTGGCGAAGGTGGAGGCTGGGCTCGGCCTGGAGAGGCCTCACCCCCTAAGGTCCAAGGGAGGAAGCAAGGAGTGGGTCTGTGGAGATGGCAATAAGGGAGAGGCCCTGTCTCTGGTTTCCCTGTTAAGGGCAGTCAGGCTGTCCTCAGTAGACAGGGAGAGGTCACGAGGAGGGCATTGGGAAGGTGGCCTTCTCAGTAACTCCTCAGGTCAAGGGACACGAGCCAGGGTTGACCACAGGCTGTGGGCTCAGCTGAGGGTGAAGGGCTCAGCTATCGGCCTAGCTGGGGGATGGCCTCCATCCTCCTTCCATTGTTTGGGGTGAGGGGAGACCGCTGGACTGCCTCTGCACTGGGGAGTGGAGGGGTACAGTGTAGGGCCCTGGTGAGAGTGGGATGCCGACAGGCTGTTCCACTCAGAACTCCCAGCCCCTTCTCCCTGCTTCTGAAAGACCCTAGGATGACTCAAGTTGCCCAAGTGTGGCCAGCCAGGAGCCTGGGACATGCTAGCCAGTGGACCCAGGGGCACTGACTGGATAGGGAGGGGCTAGCATGAAAGATTGGTTCCGTTTTCCTGGGCAGGCCTGCCAGACACTGGAGAGGAGCTTACTGGGGCATTTGGGTAGGGCAGTGTGCCCCACTGCTGGCCTGGACAGTCCAGGTTTCACGTACATTTCTTCATGCCCAGGGAGAGCCGGGAGCTGACCTCTGCCCCAGGAAGGGAGCACTTGGCAAATGTTTGAAAGGGGGAAAGGAGAGTGAGTCCCCCGATAGTTCCCAGAGGGGCAGTCCTAGAGGTTAATGTGGGGGGCCCAGTCTGGGTTCCAGCATTAGGAGGGGTTTCTTTTCCTTTCCTCCCTGAAGGCTCCAGACCCCAAGAATTCTATCCAGAAGGCCCCTGTTTGGAGAAGAGACACATCCCTTGGCTCCCAGGAAGCACCATGTTTATTTAATGTAGGAAGAAACTGGGGTTCAGCCCCCTCCTTTCCCCTAGGACACACCCAAGACCATGCAGACTTTTATGACAAAGATGGGATTTACAGACCCCTTCTCATGGAGGGCAGAGGGCAGAGGTCCAAGGACTGAAAGACAGGGGCATCTGTGGTCCCAGGGGCTGTATTTTGGCTTTCAGCCCAGGTGCCCCACTGTGCCAGGAATGGGAATGGGCCTCTTCAAAGCTGAACCTCCGCCATGGGGGAGAGGCAACTCCTGGCTGAGGGCCTGCCCCTCCATAGGCCAGGGATCTCAGAAAGCCTCCATGTGGCCACGAAGGGACCTGCTCGTCCCACTGCCCAGTCCTACATCGGACCAGGGAGCCCTCCCCATCTGCCTTACCATTCCCAGCTGGTTACAGAAGGCACACAGCCTGAGTGGGATTCTGGCTCTGCCACTTCTAAGCTGTGTGGCTCCGGATGGTCACTTTACCTCTCCAAGACTGTCTCCTCCACCACAACATGGGGACACTTGCCCCCAAGCCCAGTGCTGTTAAGGAAGCCCCCGTGCCATGTGATGCAGGAGAGGGGCTCCACCACCCTGCCACTCTCCCATTCATTTCTGAGAATGGTTCTTCCTCAGTCATGGGACCCGAATCCCAAACCCAGCAAGCTCTGTCCCCACCCTCCCACTGACAATTCAGATATGACACGTGTCAAGATGGCAGCTTTAATCATCTTGGCCGAGGCCCCTCAGGCTCCTCTGCTGAAGGCCTCCTTGGCCACATACCCACCCCTGACCATGCCATAACACTTTTCGCAGGTGGCCCCTGCCCTTGGCCACTGACGTGGGAACCTGAGGTCATGTCAGTCTGTGGATCTCCTGGGTGTGGATCCAGCAGCCCCGAGCCTGCTCTTGCCACCTCCAGCTGCTCCTAGGGGATATGGCTCGGACCCTCTCCTGGGGCAGGGCCAGCGGCAGCAGGAGGCTGGCAGGGGAGGAGTGTCTCCACCACTGTAGCAGGCGTTGCTCCTGGGCCAAGCTTCCTTGTGCTTTGAGACTGATGGAAGAGCAGAGGTGCTGGGGCAGAGGCCTAGCGCAGGCCCTTGAGGCAGGAGAAACACAGAGAAGGTGGTTTCCTCACAGCACAGACAGGACAGACACACGTGGGCACACGCAGGCTCTACGTCCTCCACTGCCGCAGGGGGCACGGCATGGCCCAGTGACCCTTCAAAGCTTCCCGGTCAGGATGCAAGGGAGGGCCTCAGAGAGTGGACCAGGTCCCGAGCCCCAAACTTCCCAGAAAAAGGAGCCCCAGGCCCGCAGGGTCATCTGAGAAGCTGACAGGCTGGAGCCAACAAGGAGACTGTGGAGCCAGCTCCCAGAGCGTGCTTCTTCCAGCTCTGTGGGCTTCCCCTGTCTCCACATGAGGTACAGGCTGGACAGACGGGTCTTCAGCTAACGCCCACTCCGGTCTGTGAGGGTCGTGGCGCGGCTGCCGCTCCCTTGGGGGCCCATAGGGGAGGTGGTGCTGTTGGCGTATGTGTCATAACTGTTGTCTGAACATACAGAGAGCTCATCGGAGACCTCCATGCCATCGCTGATCTCTGTTGGGCCAGAAGGAGGCAGAATGTGAGTGCAGGGAGGAGAGGAGTGGATAGATGGCTGGCAGATGCGGTGGGAAAGGGTGGCCTGGAGCCACTCCTGGTCAGCCACTAGGAGGAATGAAACCTCGGGTTTCAGGTATGCTATTGAGCTTGGCATTCAAGGCCCTTCTCAGTCTCTGCAAACACTCTGGTTGCACTTCAGTCTCCTCTCCCTGGAACTCCACCTTCCAGCCACAGAAAACTATCTGCACCCTCTTAAGCTTGGCACGCATGTGTTTACTCTCCTCAGGGCTTTGCACATGTTGGCCTGTCTCCTGGGCATGACCTCCCGATAACACTTCCTTTTCTTAAAATCTGGCTAAATTCTTCTCATTTCTGTTTTTGCCCCCAGGCTGGGATGGGGCCTCCTCATGACCACCCTGTTCCCCCCTGCCCCACCTGTATTGTCACCATCTATGGCCCCCATCGGCTGGAGTACTTCAAGGACAGGGATGAGGTCTGGGCATCAGTGTCCCCAGTGGCTGGTACAGTCCTGGACACACAGCAGAGGCTTAGAAAAGGTCTGCTGAGGGGAGAGCTAAGCACACCCCAAGGGGACTCAGAGCACCTTGGTGGGGCTGAAGGTTCCTGGAGAAGACCTCTCAACCAGGAGTGGGCAGCGGGTGAGGCCTGCGGCGACTCTTCAGGGCCAGTGATGAGAAGGTGCTAGGTAAATGAATGGCCTTTGTCCCTACAGAGAGGCGGGGGCCGGGGAGGTGCAGAACCTGACAGGCCGAAGTGCTGGCCTCCTGCCTGCCATTCATGCTAGCCGCCCCTCCTGACTTCCCTCGGCCAGGCACAGTACAGGAGCCTGGGGACTCCTCCTTCCAGGAGCTCCCCAGTGTTGCCAGAGAGCTGTGGGAGGCCAGGGGAAGCCCTCCAACCCTGCTTTGGTGCTCAGGGAAGGCTCCCAGGAGAAGGAGGGTTTTTGAGCGAGGGTAGGAGGAATTAAGTACCCCAAAGGCAAGAATCTGTGTATCCTCAGCACCTAACACAGGGCCTGGCATGCGTCTGTTGAAGGAAGGGATAAATAAAAGAGTGAATAAATGAGTGGATGTTCACACAGTCGCTGGAGCCAGCCCCACTAAACCCACAAGCACCCCCCACTGGGCTCTGGTTCACTCGGGCAGCATTTACCAAGCACCCGTCTGGGCCAGGCATGGCACTAACCCTCACAGGTACTCTGTGAGGGGGAGCTAGCCCATTTTACAGAGGAGGAGTCTGATGGTGAGGGAAGTTAGGTAATATGCTCTTGTTCACACAGCTCGGGGGATAAGCTGGGATTTGAATCTAGGTCCATCTGGCTTCTAAATATCTCTCAAATCTCTCCTCTCCTGTTTCCATTCCCACAATTCCCATCTGAATTATTGGTTTCCTTGCCTCCAGCTTCCCCTTCTAACCCACCCTCCACACTCGTTAGAGACTGAATTGTGGGGAATTCCCTAGCAGTTCAGTGTTTAGGACTCTGCACTTCCACTGCAGGGGGGCACAGTTTCGATCCCCGGTCAGGGAACTAAGATCCCACAAGCCCTGTGGCGCCAACAAAAAAGAAAAAAGAGAGATTGAATTGTGTTCCCTCCAAATTCGTATAGTGAAGTCCTAAACCCCAGCACTTCAGAATGTGACCCTCTTTGGAAATAAGGTCATTGCAGATGTAATTAGTTAATATGAGGTCATTAGAGTGGGCCCTAATCCAGAATGACTGGTGTCCTTGTAAAGAGGGGAACTTCGGACACAGAGATGCATCTACAAGGCAACGGGAGAGGCCAGGACCAGATCTTTCCCTCACAGCCCTGCTGACACCTCGATGATGGACTCTTAGCTTTCAGAACTGTGAGACGATACATCTGTTTTTAAGCCACCCAGTTTGTGGTACTTTGTTACAGCCCCACTGTACCAAAGACAAATCTGTCTGTTACCCTCCTCTTCTTTCAGAACAAAGCCCAAGCTCCTGACCACACACTTGAGGCCGAAGTGCCTCCCCAGCGCCATCTTGGGGTGAGTCAGCCAGAGGCCCTGCCTTCGAGCCATGGCAAGGAGTGCTCCCTCACTACCTCTGAACACATGCTGTTCCTGCCTCGAATGCCCTTCCTTCCCTCTGCTCGCCCAGCCCTCACCTCAAACCCGTCACCCTCCTACCCTTCCTTCCCATTTCAACTACATCACCTCCTCACAGAGTGGGCCCCAAAGCCTTCCTCACTGCCCCAGGGAACTCTGAACCCCTCTCTCCTCCTTGTACCCCACTCTGGCTCAGCACCCCCATCTATTAGAGCTCAGTGACACCTACCTTTCCATGTATTTGTTTATACAGCTGCCTCCTCCATCAATCTGGGAATGTCAACAGGCAGCAAGCAGGGGTGGAATCAACGTTTGTGGGGTCTGTGTATGAACCAGCATGGCAGGATGGGCCTCCAGCCCTGCCCCCACCCCTGCATGTCACCCTTGCCCACTACCCCTGGGGCTGACACTGAGCCACAGGACCTGGAGTTGAGGGCTGCATGTGGACGGGTATGCATTTCCGTGTGTGTGTGTGTATGTGTGCCCCTGTACCAGTGTGAGCGTGAAGCTAGGTGGGTATACTTATGTCTGTGCCGTGTCCCTACCTGTATGTGCTGTGTGTGAAATGTGTGCACACACACCCGTCTGCACATGTGGGGTGCAGAGGACAGAGCCCAGAGCCTGACTCAACCTGTCTGCGGAGCTGCACACCTGAAAAGATGAGCTTCTCCTTCATGATGCTGACGTCCCGGCTGGTCCGGTGCACCGCGGCACTCAGCATGATCTGCTCGGGGTTGTAGCTCCGTATGCCACCCAGGCGCCACCTGCAGAGATGGCCCCGTGGGCATCAGGTCCTTCCCCACCTTTCCTTGGAGAAGGGATCCTTCCCACTTCCACAGACTCTCTGGATTTGGCCTGAGAGACCAGCAGGACTCTTGTCCGACTGTACAGACGGGGAAACTGAGGCCCAGAGTAGGGCAGAGCTGGGGCCTGAATCAGTCTGCTGACTGTCAGCCAGGGCTCTCCAGCCCTCTTACCTCCAGACCCCTAGATCCGTTCCCCTTGCCCAGGAGGATGGTTAGGGGTTGGTTAGGTATGTGTCAGGTGCCCCCAGTTATACACCTGGACAAATTTGGGGGTGGGGGCTTAGCAGGCATGACTGATGACCCACCCTGGAGTGCAAACCAATCTTGGGGAGTCCCAGCTGATGTCGCCTACAGCTCCATCATCAGGACCAGGCTGAGTGAAGCCAGTGAGGAACCCCAGAGAGGAAGTGAAGGAAAGCAGGGAGGGGAGGGGAGACAGCGGGGAGCTTGTCTTCATGGCATCACAAGGCAAGGGTGCTGGAGTGACTTGGGGAGGGGCCTGCTGCTGCTCTGTTCCAACAGCCCTGGAAGAGTGGGGTGCATATTCCCTAGTGGAGAGGGACAGGCTGGAGCATTACCCCTTTAATGGCTGGGGCAAGGTGGGAGCAAAACTGAATGGGCTGAGAGGTGGGGCTGCATAGGGCGTGCAGGGACCAGGCAGAGCCGGGAGGACTTGGGTTCCTTCGTCCGGCTCAGGGCACAGTTCTTGCTGTTACAGTTCCTCTGAACTAGCCCCAAATCCCTGGCCTCTGAACTTAGATTCTTCCTGCAACCTAAACAGAAGGACTCACCGGACCCCCAGCCCCACTCAGGGAAGTGGGGATCAGCTTGGAAACAAAAACCCAACCCCCCAGGGCCCGACGCCCTGCTGGAGTGGGTGGAGGGAGCCCAGACTCCACGGGAGATCAGTTGTTTCCAGATGGGATCAGCACAGCAGAAATGGACAGACAGATGGACAGGCAGACAGGTGGATGAACAGAGCAGACAGACAAGGGGAAAGCAGGAGGCAGGGGGGAAGGCAACCTCTGGCTGGGCTGGCCGCCCTACGCATCCCTGAGAACAGCAATAGGGTCTCTTATTTATCGCTGCGTGCCTGGCACCAAGCCCAATGCCTGCTGTGTGGTGGGTGCTCTAAGTATCATTGAGTGAATGAATGGAAGAATGAGGACCACAGGGAAATGAACTTCTCCCCCAGGGTCCTCTCCTCCATCAGGCCTTGCCTGACCCCCCAGGAAGACGATGATGCCGCCCTGGCTGTATCTTGAGTGGCCCAGCGTGTCGGTGGAGCACCCTGGGGAAGAAGGCCCAGCACAGCACCAGCCAGCACATGTGGACATCTGCCGACTGAGAGGATGGTGGAGGGACCAGGCAAATGGCCCTTTGCTGGGCTCAGTCCCACAGTCAGTGAGCACAGAGTTCCTCCTCCTAGAAGCTGGTCAGTGAAGATGACTGACCTAGGAGGGCCCAAGGCACCTGACCAAAGGGAACTTGCACCCCCAAGACCAAGGTCTCATCTTGGAAATTAACGTTAAACGCAGGAGGAAAGTGTCAGGCCCGTGTCTCTGCAGTGAGGTACATCTAGGACAGGAAGCTCAACCACTGGGGGTATTTCCCAGGGGAAAGTACGGGAGGCTGTGCTCATGGGGGGAGAGCAGTGGGGTGGGAGTCAGAGACAGAAAGTGAAAGAAAGAAGAGATGTGGAGAGAAAGATAAACAGAGTGAGCGAGGGGAAAGGCAAACTGGGAGTGGGAGGGCCACAGGTGGCAGGGAGAAACAGAACTTGGTAGGCTGTGCGCCGGGCACTGGGGAAGGCCTTGCCCAAAGTGCCAGGCTGTGGGGGGTGGCCCAAGCAGAGCCCCTCCCCAGAGGGAGACGCTCTGGTGCTGAGAGAGGCCAGGTCAGCAACCTGCAAGGAAATGCTGGTTCCCTGTCTGCGGGAGGGAGAGAGAGCAGAGGGACACACACGGCAAGGTGGGGAGAGAGAAGGGAGGACTGCAGGGGAGAGGACGAGAGCAAGGATGGGAAGGCGGCTTCAGGCAGGGGAGGTGTATGGGAGGGTGACCTGGGCCTAGGGCTCCTCAGGAGGCAGCCTTTCAGAGGGAGGTGGAGAGGGGGCGGCGAGAAGGAGGGAGAGAGAGGAACAGGAGGAGGACCACACCAGAATTACCTGATCAAGTGATAGCTGTGAGATGCCAGAGTGCAGCAGAGAGTGGGGAGGGGGGAGAGAGAGGAGGGACATGCGCCGGATCAGAGCAGTATGGGACAGAGAGAGAACATCAGTCAAGAGTAAAACCCAGCCTGCTACTTCATGGCTGGGTTGGGGCCCCGCCTGGCCCTAAATCCTCCCCAGGACCCACCCACTCCCACTGTGACCACCACCCCCAGCTGTCGTCCTGGAGGGTAGGTGGGGAGGTCTGAGCCCGGCCCGAGTGCTGTGGAAACCTGTGCCCTGGGTGACAGGCAGGGAGACAAGCCTAGAGAGGAGCGCCCCCTGGAGCTGAAACTCACCAAAGAGTCTACACAGCACATCCTGGCCCAGCTTGGCTCTGGGCTCCCGGCTGGGTGCTCATTCCAGAAGCCACTGGGCTCTGGCTGAGGGGGACGGGCTGGGGGCCACAGGGAGGCCTTCTTCTCCCCTGAACAGGGTGGTCTGGCCAGGACATCTCCCGGCCCAGGGCTCAGGAGGGCGTTCACCTGGCTGGGGGCGGGAGCTGGCCCATCTCAGGCAGGGAGGGCCGCGGAAGGTGGTCAGGGCCTACTCACTTCTGGAGCACGAAGATGCCAACGATCAGGATGAAGGAGATCAGGTCGGCGGTGACCCACATGAGACAGTACTCGTCCGGGGGCTGTGGACAGATGGCCCACAACCAGCTTCCAGTCACGGCTGGTCCAGACCAGGGCTCCAGACCAAGGGCCCATGGGCAGGAGAATCGCACGTCACCATCAGGGAGGGGCAGAGGAGGACCTGGAGGGGGCTTGGGGGCTTGAGATTATATTTTGTAGGAGTGGGCCTGGGGTTTGGGGTGGGGTGTGTGTGTAGGATAAAAGAGATCTGTGCAGTGTTCACTGTAGAGGTGGTGTGTTTTAAGCCTAGAGGATTTATGTGCTTAAAGGGGCTTAATGCAAGAACCAAAATATGAAAGACAGATAGATGAATGAGAGGGTGTGACGTGACAAGCAGGTGCGCAGGTGGGTATGTGAAGAGGTATGTGGCATCCATGTGCATGTAAGAGTACATGTCATTGTAGGGTGCGGAGTGTGGGAGCTTCCCCTCCAGGGGGCCATAGAGAGGGGCCCAGCAGGGTGAAGCCTGCAGAGCAGCCAGGCCTCACACCCCCTTGATCTCAGGTAAACTGTGGAGGTGGGCTAGGGCACTTTTTGCTGTTGGTCAGTTCCTGTGGCCTGAATCAGAGTGTGCTCATAGCTACTGCTGCCAGTCAGTTATTTCATCTCAGTCCGAGCTGAGCCCTCAGAGGTTTTAAAAGACAATGGGCGGGGATGGAGCTAACCACCCAAAACCTAGATCTGATTCACTGACACGGCATCATCTTAGCCATAATGAGACCCTCCATCTGCCTTTCATGACCTCAGGGAAGTGGCAGTGGGAGCACAGGAGGGAGGTCAAGGGCTCCCCAAGCCCCCTGGTTGGCAGAGCTGGGACTGGAACACAGGCCTGTCTTCAGGTGCTCAGTCGGTCAACCAACTGAAAGCTGGTTTTATTGGCTGTAATCTCTGAGAAGATTTTAATGTTCCCTATTTTTGCCTCGTTGCCCTCTTTTCCCAATGACTTCCCTTCCTTTAAAACAAAACAATAATCTCCAAACCCCCCCAAACCCAAGTAGTTGTTTATTTGTCTAGAGCCTTTGGTGTTTTTCCCCATGTGGCTCAGGCCAAGGTTCCTCCTACCCCCAGACCTTGGTGCAGGCCCAGAGGTCAGGAGAATCTTCTTCATGCCTCAAGCCTGTCCCCTCAGGTGCTCCCCCCACCCCTGAGACCTCACTAGAGGGAGCCCGGGTGTGGAGCCTGCCCCCCAGCCCTGGAAGCCATAGGCAGCTCCCTGGACCCCCAACAATCCCCAACTCACCATGATCCAGAGGGGGGAGGGCACCTGGGATAAGGTGTGGGAGTTGTCAGAGGTGACAGACGGGACCCCTGCGCACCACAGCAGGGAGAAGAGCCACGGGGCATTGACTGTGTAGAGGTTCACGCTCAGGTTCCAGGATGCATAGTCCCTGTGGGGCAGGGACAGAGGCTGGTCGGCCCTTTGGCCAGTGTGGGAAGCCTGTAAAGCATGGCCCTTCACAACCTCACGCCGTCCTCAAAACTGTCCCTGGAGGAAGGAAACTCCGCTCTCAGAGGGCCAAGCTCACATACAAACCCAGGTCTGCCTGATGTTCTCAACCTCTCCTCTTTGAACCCTGAGCCTGTGTGTCCAGTCCTCTGGGTGAGCCTGGGCAGGATGGGGTGGGCACCTGAGCTCCTGGCGGGACACCTGAGTGTAGCGCAGGTTCAGCCGCTGGATGTGGCCTCTCCGCAGGCTGGCAGCTGCCTCCTTGGAGCCCGATGTCTGCTGGAAGCCAGGAGCCACCTTCTGCACGAAGGGCCTCTGCCTGTTAGGCAGCCACAGGACCTGCAAGCAGGAGAGGAGCTGCCTCTGATTTCCCTTCTATACAATGGGGTTAGGGTGTCTGTCCCTCGTGGAGCACCTGGAGGGGTTAAAAGAGGCGGGACCTGGCACGCAGTGAAAGCTTTCAGGTAGTAACCACCTCCGGGGGATGACTTGGTCCCAGCCATGGCTGGGAATTGCTTTGGCAACACCTCAGGAAGATCCCCCTCCAGACCCTAGTCAGGACAAGACCGATAAGGCCCCAAATGTCAGCTACTGTGCATGTGGCCACCAGCGTCTTGTGTGCTCTCATAGTTGAAATCGTATTTTTCTGATCCCCAGGTATCACGTAGGTAACACTTCATGGAAGTACCATGTTCTGAAGAATCTGGCCCTGCTCCTGCCCTTTGTACATTTTTTTTTTCTTTTGTACATTTTAAACGCTTTTCTTATTTCCCTCTTGGCCCCATGATGACCCTGTCAGGGAGGCGTGGGGCATGCTACCCTCATTTCACAAATGTGGAACCCTAAGGTCTGGAGAGGGGACACGGTGAGTTTACTGCGTGAGCGGGACTCCAGGCAGGCCTGGTCTCCCTGCGGGTGGGGCAGGGCTGGGCGGAGCTCAGCTCCTTGGGGACAGAGCTGGGTGGGGCTGGGCTGCAGGGCCTCACCTGGTGCTGGGGGAAGCCGGAGTGCAGCACGGCCTCCAGCGTGACGTTGAGGAAGCTGCCGCGGTAGGGGTGCTCCCGCGGCGGGTCACGCAGGTTGAGCAGCAACGTGGCATTGCCCTTGGCCAGCTCCAAGAGTTCCATTAGGCTGCAGATGGACTGGTTTTGGGCCTCCCTGTGGTCGGACAGTGACAGGGAACTGGCCGTCCAGAAGGGGTCCGTCTGGCAGAGACAGGGACACACATGTTTGTCTCACCAGTCCTATGGGGCCTCCACATGCCTTCCTGGCTATGGAACTTGGAGACGACCGAACTGCCAGTGTCGGCTGGTGTGTGCAAGTCAGGCACATTGAAGGCTGGGGCCCTTTGGGACCTCTAGGAGAACCCAACCATAACCTCTCTATCCCAGTCTGCTTGCCAAAAGAATGATTTGCTTGGAACATATCCCAGACCCCAGTCCGTTTTTCTCTCAGTAGCACTTCAGACCAGAGAACCAACTTCCTCTAGAGTTTTACAGTGTTAACAATTTTAGCTATTAACTATTATAATCAAAATCAACTTTTTCTGGTAGGGGAGGCAGAACCAGAACAAGTAGTGACAACCATGACAGCTGGGCTGCAGTGGCAGGAGCCCAAGGAGGCCGCCAACCAGCCTGGCTGTGAGTCAAGGAAGCTCGGCATGTGAAGGTCACCTGAGCTGAGGGCTGCCCCTGGCCCTCACCATGGAGTCCCTGACCATGCTTTCCATGCCTAGGACTGGGACGGGTGCTGCCAGACCTTCAGGAACCACTGGCCAGCGTTGAGCCTCTGCAGCAGGGTCCAGTTGAGCATGGAGGCGGGCCTCTGGGCGAGCTCCGGGAATTCCTCCTCCACGTTGGTGGTGCGGCGCAGGGTGGCGTCGTGCATGAGGAAGGGCACGCCGTCCAGGCTGTGGGAGGGTGGGGCTGCGGAGTCACTGCCCACCCAGGTCCCTCGCCCGCTCCTCCCCACCCACTTACACCAGCCCACCTAGGGACCCAGGCCCGCTCTGCCCCTCTTTGGGCCTCAGGTTCCCCGTCTGCACAGGGAAGTCAGTGGGCAGTAAGTGAATCCCTCGGCTCTCTCTGAGGGTCAGATGGGGGTGGGCACTGCTGAGGAGGGAGGGCTGAGCGTATTCTCTCAGCAGCCCTGGGAGGTAGAGGCTATCTCATTTAATAATAGGGAAACTGAGGCTGGAGACAGAAGTATCAAACTCAAGGCCTACCAGCCAGTAAGTGGTGGAACCTGGCTTAGAACGCAGTCCACGTGATGCCATAATGAGAAGAGTGCAAATGCAGGCCCCTTTGACAAGTTCCACCCTGGTATCATCCCGGTCTACCCCACTCCGCTGGGGCTGCCAGTAGCCCCATAAGGTGCCTTAGCGTGAAACAGTAAAAGGCACCTGTGCTACCCCTCCTCAAGGCATTTTTCTACCACCTGCTAGAAAGCTTTGATAAACACACAATTCTATAATGTCTACAATGGGAATGGTATCCTCACACCGTGGTACCCCTGTTCAGTACCCTGCCCCCCTCCGCTTCTCAGACATGATGTTATCAGATCAGTATGGACACTTCTTGCCCTTTTTACAAACGCATACTTACAATCTACATGTAGAAATTGTATAGATCACTTTTATGTGGTCTTTAAAAGTATAATTGACATCACTGTGAACGTATCACTCTGCACCTTGCTGATTCCACTCATCAGAGTGTTTGCGCTCCATTTTGCTGAGCCGTACAGAGCTAGTCTTTCCATTAAGTGGATCTGTGGCAGGACTCCAGGTCCCTACCTCCACCCTGCTTGAATCAGGTGTCTGTTTTTTTCTCTATTTTATATCCTGGAGTATGGCACAAAATCTATTTGCATAAACATGGTGCCTGCCCTGCAGTGGATAATCCAAGCCTCCGCTCTCCCATCTCTAAGACTCTGGGACCAGACGTGTCTCCAGCAGAAACCCGGGTGTGGTTGCATCGAGGAGGAAAAGAGGTGCTGTCCTCCCAAGCCCCACGCTTACCTGATGGTGACGTCAGCCTGGAGTCCGTACAGCTTCTGCTCTAGGGCCTTCCTGAAGGACATCAGCGTGTGCTCTGGGGCCAGCTGGGGAGGAAGGTGGTGGTGAGGGAGAGCCAAGCTTTAGCTCAAGCACCGCTCCCCGACCCACAGAAACTCTTCCACGTTGGGAGGCTGGGGTAGACCCGGTTCTAATTCCACTCCTCTAAGCAGTAGCTGTGGAGCCCTGGGCATCCACACAGCTTCTCTGAAGCTCCGTTTCCTCATCTGTTAAATCATGCCTACCTCATAGATTTTTTTGGTGGTGGTGAGAGAGAAGCAGGGATGGTTAGTGTTGATGTATATAAATGTCGGGGGTGGAGGGCTTTTTTACAGTCTTCTGCCTCTATGCAGTCTTGGGCTGGGCTGAATGCCAAGTTTCCTCCTGGTTATACCTTGAGTCCAGGTGGAGATCCCCAAGGGAGAGGACAGGGTAGACAGCATGGCAGAGTTTCAGTGGGGTGACTGGTTTCTTCATCTATACAGACATGACAAGACCATCTCCTAGACTGTTATAAGGATTAAAAGCCCCTAGCACGTTGCCTGATATAGAGTAAGTGCTTAACAAATGACAACTGTTACCCTATAGCATACACATCAGAAAATCCTAGTTCTAGGCCTGAATCTGCCATTAACTAGGTTTGTGACCTTTGGTGCATCTCTTTATCCTATGGGCCTCAGTTTCCCCATCTGGTCTTTGGCGGTGTATGTACACTGTTCTCTGAGTATCCTTCCAGTTGGGGGAGTTGGGGTTCCGAGTCTCCCTAGTTGTTTGGTCTGGTGATCCTGTCATGCCCTTTGCTGCCACTAGGGGTCAGCACCATACCAAGGATTGGGCTAGGACCATGTGCAGTGCGGGATGCAAGACAGGGAAGACTTCTGGCAGTGAGGGATGGGTGGAAAGGGCTCCCATGGCTCATCCCATTCTCACCAAGACATGCTCATTCCCATCTTCTCTTCCTCCGGCCATGCTGTTCCCCAGCATGTAACACACTCCCCTCGTCTGGGAAGCGGCCTGGCATGGCAAGGGCTTTGAAGCTGAGAAGGAGCAATTCCCCTTCCCAGTCACCAACCTGGGCCCATCACACCTCACCCTCTGGACCTCGGTTTCTTTAGCTATAAAATGGACTAATATTACCAAGCTCATAGCTGAGGTAACAGACGTCAGCAGTCTCTGAAATGTGAGTTCCTTTCTTCCCCTTTCTGCAGGGCAGAGCAGCCTTGGGGGATATGCTGCCTTGTCTCCCGATCAAGTGGGCTGGGTGAGACCCCACAGAGGCGTCCAGGTGTGGACTCGGTGGGGTTCCTGCTCAGTCACCTCTAAATGCCCTGTGGCCAGGCATCCCACAAGTGACCACCAGAGAGGTACCAACGCCCCCCTCCCACATGGCAGAAGGTAGACTGGGGGTAGACACAAAGAGCGTAGCAGGGGCCATGAAGGCCCTTGCGGGAAGGAGGAAGTGTTTGGGAGGGGCAAAACCTCTTTTCTGGAGGCTTTTTAAACTCAGATCTCCCTGTGTTAGGTGCTGGCCTCCTTAAGAAAGAGGGTTGCTACTGCCTCAGGCCTAAAGGCAGATAGGGCTGTATTGTCAGAAGTGTGCATGTGTGGGCGTGGTCGTCACAGACTCATGGTGGTAGACCACTGTGGTTAAGAGGCCCAACTTTGGAGTCAGTCTGACCAAATATTAAAGTATGCACACAGGCTACCCACATAGGAAGGACACCCCCGTCCAGGGCACACAGATACCATCTCCAAGACAGGGATGAGCACCTGGGCTTACCACACACAGATGTGTGGACCCAGAGTCAAAACCTCCCACAGGCAGACATACAGGTGTAGACACTGGTACTCATGCATTCACAGTGACACAGGGAGGACTTGTGTCCGACACCCACACCAGCCCCTCAAGGGCCACCACCAGAATGCAATCAGCCAGATGCACAATGGGAGAAATTCTACAGGACAAATGACTCAGTTTCTTCAACAAATAAACAGCATATGGGGAAAAAAAGGGAGGGAGATTATTATAGACTAAAAGATACTTAGAAGACATCCCAGCCAGCTGTACCACACGGACTCTGTTTGGATTCTGATTTTTCACAACTCAATTATAAAGAGATATTTTTGAGACAAAGTAAAGCTGAACACTGATTCAGTATTAGATAGTATTAAGGAATGATTATTAATTTGGTTAGGTGTAATAGTGGCAGTGTGGTGTAGTTCTGTTTTTAAGGTCTTTATGCATTAGAGATACATCCTGAAGTAAGCATGGATAAAATGATACAATACCTGGGATTTGCTTTCAAAAAAGACAAAGCAGGGCGATAGATGAAACAAGAATGGCAAAATGTTGATAAATGGTGAAGGTGGTGTTGGATTCATTATACTATTCATTCCCCTTCTGTGAATGCTTGAAATCTTTCTGCTAAAACAACAATCCACATGGGGCCACCCCACTCCTTCCCTTTGCCCCCGCTTCCTGCCTCAGCACACCCCACCCTCTTGTCCTGTGGCCTCCAGAGCAGGTGGGGTGGGTAATACGGGTCATGGAAAGAAAAGCAGCTATAATATGGGGCCCTGCCTCCTGGAAGGCTGTCCTCCTAATTTATCCTTACAAAAGCCATCAGCAGGGAGGCCTTGAGGGGACCAGCAACCCGCCAGACACATGGGCAGCATGTGGTAAGATTGGACCCCAAATCCAGATCCTCTGACTCCAAAAACCATGGCCTTTCTAGCTGGTTGCCTCCAGGAGGTGCCAGGAGCAGCATGGGGTGTGATGGGAGGGCACCAGGGTCCAGCTCAGGGGCACAGGTCTCTGAGCCTTATCTAGGAAATGGGCACAATAATGGTGATTTGCAGCCCTGTCCGACGTGACGCCTCCTTTAAATGCTTACTTCGTGAGGCCCCCTAGACTACCCTGAAATTCAGCGATACCATGGAACTCCCAACTACTGCCACAACCAAGAAAAAGCTCTCATAGAGCCCTCAAGTGCCCCCTGGTGGTGGTGAGTGGTACTGCATCAGTTGAGAACCAAAGTTCAAGGCTTTCGTAGGTCAGGAAACCCAGTCTAGAGAAGCAGGAGGGCTTGCCCGAGGTAACAGGAAAGCATAACTCTTACTTTCTGTGAGCCAGACTCATATCTGGGCACATCACACATGCTAACTCTTGCTTCCTGTGGCCATACGGTGCAGACACTCCCATCATCCCAGGGGACAAGATGAGCAAACTAGGCACAGAGGAGATAGAATAGGCCCTGCCTCCCACAGCTGCCACGGGGCCTGGAAGCCTGGCTCTGGTGCATACTCCCTCGAGGGGAGGGCCTACTGCGGGGTCACAGGGGTGGCAGAGAAGGAGCAGGTGCTGACTCTGACTCCTTCCACTCTCCGTCCCACCCGGTGCAAATGTTTTCCTTTAGCAGTGGGTTTGCAGCTGCACCCAGCTCTCTTGCCTGCATAGCCTGGAGGGTTTTTCTGCTGCTCTGTCCCAGCCCCTGGGCCCTGCTCCCCTCCCCACACCCAGCATCTCTCTCTCTCCTGGGCCTTCCTAACCTACAACCTGGCAGTATCTGGGCCTGGCCTAAAACCCTCCTGCATCTCTCCAGGGCCCTCAGGATGAAAGTGAAATCTTTCAAACCAGATGCCTTCGGGCTCTTCAGGACTTGATACCATTGAAACTCTCCAGCCTTTTCACCAACCCTTTCCATTAAACCCCTCCCACGCCCACCCCCCAACACCACCACCACCAAAAAGGGCTAAAACTTGTGGCTATTATTAGATTACGTGTATTATATACATTTCCCTGCAAGCTCCTCCCTACAAGGAGATAGGTTTTAGGTTTTTTGCCTGTCTCCCCTCTGCAATGGCAGCTCCACCCACCCCTCACCCCAGTCTTTAGGGCCCACAAGTGGCACTCACCATGGGGGCCCCGCGGTGGCCGATGAGGGCAGGTTTGGGGCCCAGGTCCTTTTTCTCCATGATGCAGGGAGAGGAGATGGTGAGAGGGGCCAGGTAGAGGGCAAACACCACGGTGAAGAAGGTACCGAGAATGGCCATCTGGGAGGCTGCAGACATGGGCCCAACCATGAGCCCCGGGCAGCTTGGCAGGGTGTGCTGGACCCCTCCTCCCTCTACTTGTCAGGACCCAGATGCTTTGAGGGGACCCTGCACCAAGAGGACCCCCCATTCTTGCTAGGAAGGTGAACCTGGCCTCTAAGTCACACACACATGTAGAGACACAGAGGAGGAAACACGCAAGGCCGAGGCTGCAACCTCTGTGGAACCTGCAGGCCGGGACTGTGAACTGGGACTCCCCACACTGAGAGCAAGGGCCGCGCCACATCCCCAGGCTACCTAGGTAACGTCCAGGCGGGGGCAGGACAAGCTGGCCTTGGTACTTGGAGCACACGGAGGGTAGGTCCTGCCCAGTCATACTTACAGGATCGCTCTGCGCGGGCAAACTGTCCTGCCACGATCCAGGAGAGCGCAGTGATGGCGACCAGGGCCCCCATGTGCAGGAATGGCGCTGTGCCCTTGTGTGCAGGAAGGGACAAGAGAGACTGCTGGCTCCCAGCTGTGCCCAGACCCTCTGGTTATCAACGTCCTTACGGCCTGTCTCTATCCACGGGGCAGGAAAGTGTCTCCATTTTTCAGTGGAGGAAACTGGGAGTCCAGGTACCCCGGATTGTAGCACCCTCCCCGCCTCTGAGTTGCTATGTGGTGTGGACCCCTCCCTACTTCCTCTGGACCTTGATCTAGAGAAACGGGAGTGACCATAAAGGCACTGTCTTGTTTTGAGGGTCCTGGGGAAGCAGCCACCCCGTCCCCACCCCCACTCACCTGCAGGGAGATAAGCAGCACCTCCCACTCGTCCTCCCACAGCTGGGCCACAGCTGACATGGCCACCACCGTAGCCACCAGGATGGCCACCAGCCCCATCTGGAAGGGGAAGAGCCACCAGAGGGTCAGGGCAGTGTCAGAGCCCCATCGGCCCAAGGGTCCCCAGTGTGTCTGAGAGGGAGAGCAAAGGTAGAGAGACGGAGCGAGAGGCTGAGAGGCGGAAAGGGGAGAGTAGAGAGTACAAGAGAGACGGACAAAGCAGGGCAGAGGCAGGCACTGGAAGAAAGCCAGAGGCAGCCGTGCAGAGGACAGTGAGAGGAGCAGAGGCAGGAGAAGGCAGGTGGACCCAGTGAAGAAGGGACCGCAGGAGAAATAGAAGGGAGGGTGGAGAGAAGACAGGTGGGCTGGAGCTGGGCTAAGGTGGGGCATGGCCCCAGGGCTCAGGGTGTGAGGAGGGAATACACTCGGCAAATGGGGGGCCTCCCTGAGCCCAGCAGGTCCCGTCCCAGGCCTTGCCCAGCCACCTTTCATCCAGCGTGACAGGTGAGGAGACCAAGGCTCCCCAGGAGATGGGGCACAGGGGGACCTGCCCAGGTTGCAGGGCAGCAGGCTGAGGAGCCAGGCCCCCCGCAGGAGGCTGACACCCAGCCTGGCCTTCAGGCTACAGCGAGCAGAGGTGAGGCAGGGGTCTGCCCCACACGCCCCGTTGCCAAGGCCTGCTCTCAGCCTCAGCCTCCTAGCTTCCAGCCTCTAATGTGTTATGGGAGCTGCCCTCCCAGAGGAAGTGAGGAGTGCAGCTCTGACGGAACACCAGATGGAACCTTCCTGGGACGGAAAGCTCTGGGGACGGATGGGATCTGAAGTGTGTCATGTAACATAAGACGCTCCCCCAAACTAAGTAATGCCTGGTTTCTGGTTACTCAGCCCCCCAGGGTCCCTGCCTTGGGCCCTGGATCTCACTCTGCCCAAGCTCTCCACACCGCCAGGCCTGCCTCGTAAAACTCAGCTCACACCTCTACCCCGAAGCCTTCCGCAGCCCCTCTCCATAGGCGCCTGCCAAGACCGCCACATCCGGCCCTCCTGACTTCCTACTGCCTGCTCCCAGCTGCTCTCTTTGCCAGCAGGGCTCTCGCCTTCTTTTTCTTCTGACAGTGTCTCTCCTGGAGGCAGCAGCATTGTGAGAGCCCTCTAACGACCAAACAAGCTCTAAATTGAGTTTCTAGCTCGTCAGGCCAGAGACAGAGGCTGATCCATCTTCGTTCCCTGCCAGGCAGGGAAGATTCATCCCCGTCTGGGATTAAGTTTGCCTTTGGAGGTTTGTCGTTCCAGCCCATCAGCCTGGAAACAAATGTTCCAATAAGAAGCAGTAATAAGGCTGAGACAGATAGGAGCTCTTACGGACTGTGACGTGCCGGTCCAGAGGACACGGGAATGAGAGACACGAAGGTGCATAGAGGGCCCAAGTGTGCCTGGCTCTGCGGGAGGCACTCCGCTTGCTCATGTTTATCCTCGTAAAATCCCAGCTGAGATGTTACCGTCTTCATTTTACACATAGGAAAATGGGGCTCAGAGAGCCTCAGGGTTTGCTTGGTCACGTAGCTTTGAAGGGGGGCAGATTCAGAAGCAAACCCCATTCTGCCCGTCTCGGAGGTCGTGCTCTTTCTGGGATGTCACACTGCAGTGGAGGGAGCCCATGAGTGTCCTAACCATTCCTGAGCATCCTCCCAACCCCCCCAGCCCAACACACAGGCTCCCTGCCCCCTGCTGCCCTCCAGGCCATAGCAAGCATCTCTGAAGGGTCACCTCTGAGCATTTTATCACAGTATTTAACTGCTAGTGGAAATACTTGTAATAAAACTGATTTCCAAGGATCCTAATGCAGTGAAAAATTTTATCCTCTCTGAATCCTGCAGTGGCTGTAGTGGCAACCTTATGCTCCACAGCATTACTGCAGTGGTCAAGTTCTGTGGGATTTCCCCACACACGCCGTGTCCTTAAGCCACGATAACAGCGCTGGCTCCCAGCAACTCTACCACCCTTCCTCAAGTCTGACTGGAAAGGATACATCCCACCCAGAAGGCCCAGGGGAAGCCTCTGAGAAAGCGGTCTCGGGTTTTCTGTGCTGGAGGCACTGTGGTTTGTGACGACAGCAGGAGGGGTGGAGGATACGGGAGCTACGTCCGTTCATTCAGTGAGCCTTGCCCGGGTGCTGGGACCCGGAGGAGTTGGAAACCAGCTCTGCCGACAGGTCGGCGGGGGTAGCTGGAATCTGGGTTCTGTGGTCTAAGTGGTAGATTGGCCCAGGGTTCAGGGACCCACTTATGTCACATCCCTCGGTGACTGTGCCTAATGGGGGTGGTTAACTTCTCAAAGCATGTTTCCTGAGCTGTGAAATTGGGAGACTGAGCGCCTACCTGAAAGGGATTTGGAAAGATAAATGAGAAAATGCAAGAGAAATGCTCAGCACCATGGCTGGCACCAAAATAATGAGTGCTTACTAAATGTTAGTGGAATAATTTTTTAAAGTGGACATAATATCAAATAAACAGGATTATTTCAAGCAGTAAATGAAATACAGTGTGGAAAGCCCCTCACATGTAACCCAATAAATGATGGTTGTGGCACCGTACCTGACACGCAGCATGAATGTGCCTTCCTAAACCGCAACTAGAGGGATAGAGGCTAGACACCAGGAAGAACTGTGGAGCCTGGGCCGGTTGTTTGGAAGGAAGTCTGGATTCACGGGGGGTGCTGATGGGGACGGCCTAGGGAGGTGGGAGCTGTGATCAAAGCCCCTCACAGCGGTGGCACCTGAACTGATGCTGGGGTGGTAGGTGGGGTAGGAGGGGGGGTATCTCAGGGATACCACCTCCTATTTACTTCAAAGCCCCCAAGTACCCTTCCACCTTCTTCTTCACGTCCTGGACCCCTGGAGGCTCACCTGGGAGGGGTTTCTGGGAAATAGGAGCTTTGGGAGGACCGGGGAGGAGGGGGAAGGGCCCCAAGTGGACATCTAGATCCACTCACAGTACCCAGCCTGCCGCAAGCAGCTCCCTCCCCGCACTGCCCAGAGGCCCTCTGTCCTCCAGCCCTCCCCTCCTCAGGATTCAGGGGGAACTGGAGACTCTCAGAATAAAGATTGTGATGAAAACATAGCATAAAACTATATAGCATTGGGGCTTCCCTGGTGGCGCAGTGGTTGAGAGTCCGCCTGCCGATGCAGGGGACACGGGTTCGTGCTCCGGCCCGGGAGGATCCCACATGCTGCGGAGCGGCTGGGCCCGTGAGCCATGGCCGCTGAGCCTGTGCGTCCAGACCCTGTGCTCCGCAACGGGAGAGGCCACAACAGTGAGAGGCCCGTGTACCGCAAAAAAAACCAAAAACAAAAACAAAAAAACTATATAGCATTAAGTATGGTACTGGTATAGGACCAGAGAGATAAATGAAAGTAAATAAAAAGCTTAGAAACAGATCTAAATACATAAAAATATTTAGTATATGATAAAAATGGCATCTCAAATTAGAGTGGAAAGGACAGATTACTCAACAGAGAGCTGGGACTGAGAAGCCATCTGAAAAGCACAAAGTAAGATCACATTGTACCCTAAAATAACTTCCAAAAGGACAACAAAGTTAAATGTTAAAAAAAGTAGGAACATAATTACCAAATGATACCACAGGGAAATTTTTTATAATCTTGGAGTGGGAAAGACTTTTCTGACACGAAACCCAGGAGCCATAAGAGATGACAGAATCCCTAAGCATAAAAAATCCTTAAGGATAAAAAAATTCCTGTGGCAAAAATACAGCAAGCAAAGTCAAAAGATGAATGACAACTAGGAAGGATGATTTGCAGTTCATCAGCCAAAGGCCTCATTTTCCAAATCTATAAAGAGCTCCTGCAAGTTAATAAGCAAAAAGCAAACCTCACAGCAAAAAGGGCAAATGATATGAGGAGACAGTTTATAGAAAAGGAAATGTCAATTTAAGCAGATGAAAGATGCTGAACCTAACTCATCATAAGGGAAATGCAAATTAAAACTACACAGTATGGGCTTCCCTGGTGGCGCAGTGGTTGAGAGTCCGCCTGCCGATGCAGGGGATGTGGGTTCATGCCCCGGTCCAGGAGGATCCCACGTGCCGCGGAGCGGCTGGGCCCGTGAGCCATGGCCGCTGAGCCTGCGCGTCCAGAGCCTGTGCTCCGCAACGGGAGAGGCCACAGCAGTGAGAGGCCCGCATACCACAAAAAAAAAAAAACTACACAGTATGGAGGGACTTCCCTGGTGGTCCAGTGGTTAAGACTCTGCGCTCCCAATGCAGGGGGCCCAGATTTGATCCCTGGTCAGGGGACTAGATCCTGCATGCTGCAACTAAGACCCGGCGCAGCCAGATGAATGGATGAATGAATGTTTGGGACTTCCCTGGTGGCGCAATGGTTAGGAATCCGCCTGCCGGTGCAGGGGACACGGGTTCGATCCCTGGTCCGGGAAGATCCCACATGCCGCAGAGCAACTAAGCCCGTGGACCACAACTACTGAGCCTGCACTCTAGAGCCCGTGAGCTACAACTACTGAGCCCGCATGCTGCAACTACTGTAGCCCGTGTGCCTAGAGCCCGTGTTCTGCAACAAGAGAAGCCACCGCAATGAGAAGCCCGCACACCGCAACGAAGAGTAGCCCCTGCTCGCCACAAGTAGAGAAAGCCTGTGTGCAGCAACGGAGACCCAACGCAGCCAAAAAAAAAAAAAAAAAA